>NC_012876.2:48001278-48070891 GCF_000003195.3 Sorghum bicolor
GTCTGGATTGATCTGGAATATGTGTAGTCTTGTTCTTGAAGGAAAATGTCTCCTTCCTCCCTTTGATGTAGAAACTGATCTTGGCAGCACTAGCGTAGATGACAGCTCCCGAGGTGTTTAAGAATGGCCTCCCTAAGATGATGGGTGCTCTCTCATCATTACCGGTCTCTATCACCACGAAGTCTGCTGGGGCGTACAAGGTACCAACTCGGACACAAAGGTTCTTCAATATTCCTTTTGGAAAACTTAATGCCTGATCTGCAAACTGCAAACACATGGTTGTTTCTAATAAAGGATATGTAAAGAATTTTTCATAGAGTACCCTGGGTATAATGTTGACGCTAGAGCCAAAGTCGCAGAGTGCTTCTGGGACGTCCACCATGCCGATGGAAATCGGGATGACGGGGCGTCCTGAATCGCCTCTCTTGACCGGCAGAAGGTCAGTAGTAACTTCAGTGACGGGGTTACTCCAGTAGTTACCTGCATCAAACATGTCTACAAGATTTGCAGATTCTAATCCTTCCGGTTGTGATGGTATACTGGGGTTAGTAGCAGGAACAACAACAGCTATTTGATTTAACTGAGATTCAATCATTTTATTAAAACTAATTTGATTCTTGATGGTAGTAGAGAACTTATCCATTCTATTATTTATATTTTCTAGGATTTTATCATTTGATGCCAATTTCTTAGACACGTTATCCATTAGCTTTCCTTGATTAGACACTAACTCTCTCAAAGGTGGAAAATTATTAGTATTATTGTATGAATTGTTACCTTGATAATTACCTGAGTAGTTAGGCCTCTGTTGATTCCAACCTTGGTTTTGTTGAGGATAGTTGTAGTAGTTGTTGTTATTGTTGTTGATGTAGTTCACATCCTCGAGCATCTCAGGGCAGTGATTGCCTGAGTGTCCAGTGTCTCCACACTCTTCACAAGTCATGTGAGAGTCGTAGATGTGCATAACTTCTTTCTTATCTCCAGCTCTATCTTCGAGCTTCTTCATGAGCAGGTCTAGCTTTGCAGACAGCATGTCTACCTCCTTGAGCTGATGCATATCTCCACCTCTCTTGCGTGTCTGGGTCCTCTCTTCATTCTAGCTTTGGTTGGACACCATCTTCTCCACAAGAGCTGTGGCTTGTGATATGGTAAGTGATAGGAATGCTCCTCCAGCTGCAGCATCCATGGTTTCTCGGGCACTGTTGCCGAGCCCATGATAAAACGTCTGCATCAATAGCCAACTCTCCATTCCATGATGGGGACATTCTAGGATGTAGTCTTGGAAGCGCTCCCATGCTTCTGGAACAGATTCATCATTTTGTTGCTGAAAACTTGTAATCTTCCCACGGAGAGCATTGGTCTTGCCCATGGGAAAGAACTTAGCCAGAAAGTTTGTTGAGCAGAGTGCCCACGTAGTATTCTTCTCCTTTGTGGCGTAGAACCACTGCTTCGCTCTCCCTAACAGTGAGAATGGGAAGAGGCGAAGTAGTATAGCATCTCTGGAAACTCCTGATATGGTAAATGTGCTGCATATCTCCAGGAAGTGTTGGAGATGAGCACTAGCATCTTCGTGTGCCTTCCCACAAAACTGGTTGGATTGCACCATGTTGATAAGTCCAGGCTTGAGCTCAAAGTTGCCGTCGATCTCTGCAGTAGGTCTAGTGCGGATGTTGTCCGTAGTGGGAGCTGAGAACTCGCGGATTGATTTGTTCACCATGGCTTCGAACTCAGAAGACAAGTTCTGGTGATCTTCTTGATTGGATGAAGCTTCTTGCTGAAGTGTTGATGATCTCTTCTTGGGCTTGGCTCTAGTTTTTCTGAATAAGGCTTCGGGATTGTCAACAAAGTTTCCTAGAAAATGTCTTCTATTCATTCATTACCCTGCATAAGATAAAAATAGAAAAATATCGGGGTAAAACTGTATAAGATAATTGATAAGCTCAATCACATTAGTGTTGCGAATGATAACTCAAAATCCTATATTCATTCCTGATTAGTAATCAACCTTCCAAGGCAACGGCGCCAAAAATGCTTGTTGGGTATTCTTAACATCATTACCAAAAGTAGACTTTTTCTAATTCTGATAACGGTGCCAAAAATGCCAAACCTATCTCTCATACCACTTAAGCCAAGTTGTCATCCCCAGCATGACATGAGAGACGCGGTATTGAAATATGCAATTGCTCTTCTAAATAAATAATGAATGGGATCTGCAAGCGCACAGATTAATACCGATGTAGCATTTTAACCGGGAAGTATTCCGGGTATCGTTATTTATATTTTTACCACTGGGAAGGGATTAGCAATCATCAATATTGATTACATAATAGAATATGAGATTGAGTATCTATCATCGCATGTATAATTTAGAACATTTATCTAACTCTTTCATACAGGGATAAGTGTCACATAAAGGATATATGAAGTAATGAATAGTGACAAAGATAATTAATCTGATCAGCATAACTTAGCCACATAATAAATATGATAACCCTCAATTAGATACTCTAGAAAGTCATTAGCATGGAATTAGAATGAACTACGAGAATATTTCCTAAGTTATTCTCAACTATATAGTCTAGCATTATCATAGTTAGTGCAAGCATACTTAGCAATCATTGCGAGACAAGACTACGCCCATGCATAGTGATATTAGCAAGGAATATGAGAAACATCGTAATCACTCCCCTGTAATAATGTTGCTCTGCCAGCCCAATACACGAGAGGGGGACTATATAAGAATCAATGAAGCTGTCACTATCACGAACTACCCCACGATCTGGCATATTGGGTACAATCACAGATAAATACGGTATAAGCACCACGCCTACACAATATCTATCATTTACCCATGGATCCGATGGATAAACGCTATACGATCCTAAGCATGTATATAGATCCAATCTAACTAAGCCAAGTATATAACTATGATAAACTAAGAACAATATAATCTTGAATATAAGCAAGTAGAGCAAAGTCATAAGCAATATATAGAAGTAGAACAAAGTTATATTCATAATATTGAAGAACAAAGATGATTAGAAAACAATTAGAAGCACAATTAGAGAATTACCAAGAATCCTCTTGATAGATCCGGAAACCAATCGAAGATTGACTCCTTCTAGTTCTAATCCTATGTAGCTATGCTAATCTAGATATCTAATTGATGTGGTGGCTCTAATCTGGATCAGAGGCTTCTTCTCCCTTGAGGAATAATGAATTAGGGTTGAGAGGCTCTCTCCTCCAGGGGCTAGGGGGTCTGGTTTTATAGTCCCTCCAAGTGAATATGGGCTGTTGGATCAAACCAACATTGATTGAACGGTTATCCTTGATCCTTTAGGTCAGTGGAGATCTTTCCCGAAAGAGTGTCCTGATTGGACTCCAACAGGGGGCAGGCGCCCAGGTCAACTGGGCGGGCGCCCAGTGCCTGGCCCCATTCGGCCTCCGCTTCCTTCCCGTGGCTTCTGGAGTCTTCTAGATGTAAGATAATTGCACGGCACGTTAATATCTCTATGTAATCCTGACGTGTGGGCCTTTCTTCCGTATTTCCTGATAACCCCCTGCAGAAATAGACAAACACCAAAACTCATGGAATTCTATCAGATAAAACCTTAAGTCTACATGTTGATTTCATTTGGATCATTTTCTTTGTTTATTTGATAATTAAATTTGATACTTAAGGACCGTCAACAATATGCATTGCGCTTAGTGATGTGGTGAGAATACTTGAGAAAACCCTAAAAATTATTTGTGAAAATGCTAACTTAAGTTAGCACCTTAAGAAGGGGGTTTTGTGTTGGAAAACCGAGCTAGTAGTCTTGCCCAAACAGCAAGGGGTCGATCGGAATTATTCACTGCCCTACCTAGATATTCTAATATTTGTGCTTGCAACAGAGAGGGGTCGATCGGTTTTTTTCTTGCTTTACCCGGATATTTTCATGGCCCTACCTGGAAATTCCGATTGAGCTCAGATCTAACCCACGCCAACGGTCAAAAGTGTGTTCGCCTGGAATTATTTCCTACCCGCACTGGAATTTCCCATGAGGCTGAATCTAACCGTTGGGAGCGCGAGCTGAGGTATTTGGGGCTGCAGCTGCCCTCTTCCTCATCACTTCTCTCCCCATTTTCTCACTTTAGGAGAGCATGCAAGTTAGGGTTCCTCCTCTCCTCTCTCTCTCCCATGGATTTGAGCTGAAATTTCTTAGAGAGATTGAGAGCCCTTTGTGGGTGTGGATGAGAGGTTGAAGATCCACCTTTTCCCCTTCCTGTCCCTCTCATGCTTGGTGCTATTTTGAGTGAGGGAGTGAGAGCCTAGTGTGTGCATTCGTGATTTGCATTTGGTGGCACTAGGAAATCTTTGTGATTGGGGATTTCTTGTTACTATTGGTGATTGCCATCACCTAGATGGTTTGGTGGATTGTGACTCCGTTTGAAGCACGCAAGAAGATTGTGTGGTGCTCTGGAGGAGGATTTGTGAGGGGTACGGTGCTCACCCCGCGGGGATCGCGCAGAGCAACACTATTGGATTGTGCGTGTCATTGAGCTACCTCACTTGTGGGTAGGTTCTTGCAGTGTCCTAGTGAGGATGAGGTTCGTGTAACACCTCTTAGCCGCCGAACCACCAAGTGTTGGTCGACACAACGGGGACGTAGCTTGGTGGCAACCAAGTGAACCTCGGGAGAAAATCTTCATGTCAACATTGTTCCTCCCGTTGGTTTGCAAGTCCCTAACCCAAGCTTGTATTTACTTCATATACTTGTGCTTGTGTAGTTGCTCTTGTAATTAGTTAGCTTGTGTAGCTTGCTAGTTATCTTCTTGCTTGTGTAGCTAGAAGTAGATTCCCTTGCGTGGCTAATTTGGTTTGTGTAACCTTGTTAGTCACTTTGCTTAGTTTGTGTAGCTAAGTATTTTTGCGCTCTCTAATTTGGCATTGGTTGCCTTGTTATTGAGCTTTGCTAGTGAGCTTAAGAGCTTTGTGCTTTTGCTTACTAGTTGTGTAGGAGCTCCCGGGTTTGCAAAGTACTAGTGGCATAGGTTTGTGTGACCTTGCTTCTAGAATTGGTTAGGTGAGCTCTTGTTAAGGTAGCACCTTGTTTGCTTGTTTAGGATCTTTACAAGGTGCTAGATAACTTAGATAGAGGGGTATAGTCTTGGCTAGACTGATAGTTTTAATTCCGCACTCATTTCAGTTAGCCGGCGTAATAAGTTTTGGAAAGGACCATTCACCCCCCTCTAGTCCGCCATCTCGACCCTTCAGCTGGCGTAGGCTGGGTTGGCTGAGCTTGCTTTGCTGCCTCCTCTTGCCTCAGCCTGCGTGATTCCCAGCGAGAAGCAAAACTCCTACGAGCTTCTTTTTTCCCAACAAGCTCGAAGGTGAGAGATGGGCAAGTATATAAAGCGAGATCCGGGTTAGGTAACGGAATCTCGTTTATATATCCTGGAAAATAAAACACAAAGCCATTTCCGGATGCATTGCGCTTGATCACATGGGCTTGTGCCAGATAACGCTCATTAATCATGATGCGAGGAGAGGTAAGGTAAACAATAGAATTAGCAGCTTGTCGATTAACACTAGCAGCAAGACGAGTGATGAGTGAAGTGCACAAGATAGGTGTGGCAGTTTTAAAAGAATGCAGCCAATGCTTAACCATTTCATAAATAGGTGCAACTTTGATTTTCTTAAGCATGGCATAAAGCATCTTCAACTCAAGATCCAAAACCAGATGGGTATCATCCCGGGAGAAAAAGGAACAAGCAAGCCACTTATGCAAAAGCCTAAGTGTGGGATGATGGATGTTGTTGGCATTGGGTTGGAATTTTCCCACAACATTCTGTCCCGAGATCAGGTGCCAGAAACTATGACGATTATAACCCGAGAGGGAAAAATCCAAATCGATAGAGCAGCACACATTAAAGTCTAAGTGTGCCACCACATCTTTCCAGTAAAGGGAGTACTCAACTCCAAAGCAACGGAAAGAAATACCATAATCAACGATTTGCAGAGTGCCCAAAAATTGGATCGTCAGAAGATGTGATCCAAGCTCATGAACGGGGGCAACTCGGCTCCAACCAACATGCTCGAAAACGGTATTAAATTCTACATCCATACCTATCTGTTTGAGGATGACGGGGTCGATCCTCGGCGAGTGCAAAAACATGCGTTCCTTCAGGAGCTCGTACGCCTACTTCTCTCGATCACTCTCCAAGTCGATGAAGGGGGCGTCAGCTTCGTTGATGGCGTGGCCGGTGAGTGTCTCCCCTTCATCTTGCGATGGTTGACCCTCTTGTGCAGGGGCACTCGAGCTGGATCCGCTGCGCGAGCGACGACCTCTCCGGAGTAGCCCGAAAACTTGTGCAGGGGCACTCATGGTGGGTATCTAGCACTTTGAGCTTGAGCAAGAGGCTGTGCAGATTTTTCTTGCACAAAAGCTTATGTGGACAAGAGTGAAGAATGGTGGAGCAAGTAGAAGATGGAGGGGGTGAATGAAATGTGAGTGTGAGAGGGGTGAGGTGCTCCACCCGGGATCCTGTCTATTTATAGAGCTGATCGCAGGCGCGGGAGCCCCCTCCACAACGGTCACAAGCCGTTGCCAGAAGGCGGCGGCCAGTATCTGTTGGGAAGGGTGCGGACGCAACCAGGTGCGCCCGCAACCTGGTGGGCCCCACTCTGTCTCCCATTTTGGCAGTGCCCTCCAACGGCTACTCCAAGGGAGTAGTCGGTTGCTGATGGGTCTAGTTCGAAAACTTGCTCTAGATTTTGATTTTCCACAAATTTATTCCAAACTTTTTATTTTTCAAAAATAAAATAATAATATGATTTGAAAATCTAAAAGCCTTTAAAAACAAGAAATGATTTTTATAAAATTTTTGGAGAAACTTTATTTTAGACTAAAACAAGGAATTTTATAAAATGAGAGAGGTAGAAAATAAAATATATTTTTTTATATACTTTTTATAAACATAAAAACTTTCTTCTCCTTTTTTTTAATGAGGATTAGAATATAATACCTCAGTGGGGGCACCTCCCCCAAGCTTGGATGATAGTGCGGGCCTATCAGATACAAATTCTTTCCTTATATATATATATATTTTTTCTTTGATAAATACCAAAGACCTTTCGGTAAGGGCACAACGTTTATAGTCTGTTGGGGAGACTCTTCTTACTTCATTCCCCTGTAGCTGCATGAACAAACTCAGAGGAAGGTTCGGGTTGCCCCGGAATCTTCCCCATGAAAGAATCAAGACGCCCAAAAGGGGGGGTGAATTGGGCATTGTTTGATGAGCCTTGCAGCCAATCCCACTTTTGTCCTCTTCATAACGGTGTTCATGAAAAGCTCACTTTGAAGGTCCTTTCCTTTTGTGAACTTGGCTAACCCCTTGGTTAGATGTTCCTTCTCTTCCTTGAGCTTGCTATTCTCTTGAGTTAGCTTCTTGATGATTGGGTCATTGTTGCTTGCTAACTCATCTAAGATGAATGTCTCATCTTCTTCTTTCTTGTCATACATCAAACCAAGCTTGAGATATTGATTTTCTTCCTTGAGCAACTTGTTCTCATATGCAAGCTTCTTGACTTGATCAAGTGACTCAATCACTATTGTCTTGTGGTTAACTTGCTCTTGCAACTCTTTCTTGAGCATGACAATTTCTTCCTTGAGTTTGATAGTGTCCTCATAGCTCTCGGCCACTACCACTTTCTTGCCCTTGCAATCAACACATTTGCTTGTGCACTCCACAAGTAAGTCATCACAAGATGTGGCTACATCAAGCTTAGCAACATGGTTAGTAGCAACATGTGTTTCATCAATTGCAAGTTCATAAGCAGTCTCAAGGTTGTCATAGTTTGCTTTTAGAGTTGTTAGCTCTTCCTTCATTGCTCTATATCTAGTGATAAGCTCATCATGAACACTCTCAAGTTTATCCTGTTTTTCTTTGAGCTCTTTTAAAGAGAGTTTGAGCTCCTTGAGCTTAGTGGTCATGATCTCATTTTGATCTCTAAGCTCATCACTAGATTTAAGCTTTGCTAGAAGTGTTTCATTTTCAAGTTCTAGTTTCACATTTTCTCTTCTAGATTTTCTTATGACTTTTGTATATTTGTTTAGCAATTTTACAAGTTCATCACAAGAGGGTGATTCATATTCACTATCACTCTCACTACTCTCATCCTCACTTTGTACCTTTCGGTCACCTTTAGCCATGAGGCATAGGTGTGTAGGGGATGTAGATGGTGGTGAAGATGATGGTCATGAAGCATCGATGGCAATGGCGGCAACCTTCTCATCATCACTCTCATTGCCGGAGGAGTCACCACTTGAGCTCTCAATGTCGGTGAGCCAATCACCAACAATGTAAGCCTTGCCATTCTTCTTATTGTAGTGCTCCTTCTTCTTGCCACCTTTTTTCTTGTATGGCTTCTTTTCATTCCTTTCATCATCACTTGAATCATCTTGCTCTTTGTTCTTCTTCTTGTACTTGTCCTTCTTTGGCTTTGGACATTGATGCGCAAGATGACCAAGTTCACCACAATTGTAGCAATCCATTTCGGAGATGGGCTTTCTCTTGCTACTTGTGAAGAACTTCTTCTTCTTGGAGTCAAAGTTGACTCCATTCTTGTTGAGCTTCTTCAACATCTTGGTGGTCCTTCTCACCAAGAGAGCAATGGATGCATCATCATCACTTGAAGTTGATGACTCAACTTCAATCTTCTTGGTTTTGCCCTTGTGAGAAGCTTTGAGGGCCAAGTCCTTCTTCTCCTTCTTGGCCGATGAGGAGCCTTCTTGGGGGTTCATGTGCATATACATCTCATGAGCATTGATCTTCCCCAATATGGCGGTTGGTGTAGCGGTGGAGAGATTGCCTTGATGAAGCACGGTTACTATGTGCCCATATTTCTCAATGGGAAGCACACATAGTATCTTCCTTGCGACATCCGCCGCACTCATTTGAGTGAGCCCAAGTCCATTAAGCTCCTCTACAATGACATTCAACCGAGAATACATTTCATTAGCATTTTCTTTGGGAAGCATTTCAAATGTATTAAGCTTGTTCATCACTAAGTGATAGCGTTCCTTGCGTTCACTCTTTGATCCCTCATGGAGCGCACAAAGTTCCTTCCATAGAGCATGGGCGGTTTTGTGGCTCTGAACGCTGTTGAACACCTCTTTGCAAAGGCCTCTAAAGATGTGGTTTTTGGCCTTCGCATTCCACTTTTTGTTTTCTTGTTCTTGTGGAGTAAGAACGGCGTCTTTTGCCGGAGGGGTAAACCCTTCGGTCGCGGCTTTTAGGCACTTTGAGTCACATGCCTCAAGGTATGACTCCAGCCGTATTTTCCAATACGGGAAGTCATCCCCATCGAACATGGGTGGCGGTCCATCCCCGTTAGACAACTTTCTCTAAGTGGTGAAGCCTAAATAATGAGCACTAGGCTCCGATACCAATTGAAAGGATCAAGATGCCCAAGAGGGGGGGGGTGAATTGGGCTTCTCTAAAAATTTAAGCAACCTATAAGCTCCAATTCAACCCCTTGTGCCTAGTGTGACTAGAGAGCTACTGGATAAAAGTTTTGCAACCTAGTTCCAATCCTATTCTAGCATGGCAATTCTAAGAATGTAAAAACACAAAGTAATTGCTAGAAAGTAAAGCAGTAGTGGAAGAAAGTGCTCGGTGATGTTTTGCCGAGGTATCGGAGAGTCGCCACTCTCTACTAGTCCTCGTTGGAGCACCCGCGCAAGGGTCTTGCACCCCCTTGGTCCGCGCAAGGACCAAGTGCTCTCTATGGGCTGATTCTTCGACTCTCCGTCACGGTGAATCGCCCAAAACCGCTCACAAGCTTAATGTTGACACTTGCTAACACCACTTGAATACTAGGTTGTCATCCCCAGCAT
The DNA here is from genome assembly GCF_000003195.3 of Sorghum bicolor. Classification (NCBI taxonomy): domain Eukaryota; kingdom Viridiplantae; phylum Streptophyta; class Magnoliopsida; order Poales; family Poaceae; genus Sorghum; species Sorghum bicolor. The sequence continues at coordinate 48,011,160 of NC_012876.2, forward strand.
GGCACTAGAGTGTACTATGGTATTTATACGCACACAGATAATCCGCAAGCGCACGGATACCGTTGAAGCTTTTACCCGGTTAAAGGTTTTATCGTATCCACAGGGAAACGGGAGAACTGATCTACGCTCTAACTTAACCAAGATAAGTAAATAAGTGTAAATAGGAAAGATGGTAGAATCGAATAAGAACAATATTAAAGGTAAGATAACAGTGAGTGATAATATGGGAATAGAGAATAGAGCAATTCTAGTATATGGTCGATGGTAGCAGAATAGAGAGGATAACTATGGTTTCACTACTTCAAAGGGGTATGTCTATGTCTGGGACGAACCACGTGATAAGAGTACACCACAAAGGATGCTTATCCTTAGGCCGATAAACCCTACCCGTCCTGCTAACGAGAGGTGGACTACAGAGGACCAACGTAACTGTCACCTACGCGGCCTACCACACGATCCAGCTAGACAGGGGATATCCACAAGTATTCTAGATCTAAGCACCTCGCTTACACCTATACTACAACTCTCACCTATAGTGTCCTATAGATTAAAGTACTCAAAAGAGTTTTGAACCAGAACATACATGATTAGTAATTGCATAATGAATTAGAAGTAGATTACCAGAGTCATCCATGAGGAAGCTTGATTAGAGCTTGATCATGACGAAGTACAACCGGAGGAAGAACCAACAGGCCGGCCTCTCCTCCAATCCTCCCTCGCTCTCCATCTTGCTACTATCTAGATCTACTCTAGTTTAGAGAAGAGATGAGAGCTCTCATCTCTAAACCCTAGCTTTTGCTCTGTCTATGAATAATGAATAATGATCAAGGGGTGCCTCCTCCAGGGGCCAGGGGGTCTGGTTATATAGTCCCCTCAAGTGAACCTGGGCCATCTGATCAAACAGACATTGATTGAACGGTTATTCTTGATCCTTTAGGTCGGTGGAGATCTCCCGAGAGAAAGAGTCCTGATTGGGCTCCAAGTCAGGGCGGGCGCCCAGGGCAGGAGGGCGGGCGCCCTGCCTCTGGCCCCGTTCGGCCTCCGCTTCCTTCCCGTGGCTTCTGGAGTCTTCTAGATGTAAGATAATTGTGCGGCACGTTAATATCTCTATGTAATCCCGACGTGTGGGCCTTTCTTCCGTATTTCCTGATAACCCCCTGCAGAAATAGACAAACACCAAAACTCATGGAATTCTATCAGATAAAACCCTAAGTCTAGATGTCGATTTCTTTTGGATCCTTTTCTTTGTTTATTTGATAATTAAATTTGATACTTAAGGACCGTCAACAAACTCCCCCAAGCTTACCTCTTGCTCGTCCCTGAGCAAGGTTAGACTCAGCAATGGATCAGAAGTTGTTGCAATATCTTAAAAATTTGACGGTACACATGCTTTTAATTAAGATCTCATCTCTGAGTTAGAGTAAACTGTCAAGAACTAAAACTTACTTACTTTACCTTTCACCATGGGACTTGTAACCGTCACTTCTGTCTTGAGTAGTTAAAAGATAGAACAGTCTAGCCAAGTGCCATGTCTCTTATTCTTGATCAGCTATAGCTCTGGAGTTTTTGTAGATTTTCAAATAAAACTCAGAGATTCCTTGTATGACTCTCTAAATCTCTCTTTTGTGGTATTTCTGGATCCTTACCAAGGTAGTGATGGTATATGCCTTCTCTCAAGATATGTGGTATTTGTGGTATAAGGCATAGTGACATTGCCTTCTCTCTCACCCTACTCTAATAAGGCTTTAATATCTGGAGCTCATAGGTGGGAGATAAAGTATACATACTTACAAGACATTTATTGTATAGTCAAACCATGGATCCAAAGAAACAAATCAATAAGCCAAATCAAATGTGCATGTGTGGTGAATGAATGGTGTATGGTGATGATGGTGAATCAATGGTGAAAGTCTGATTCTACTTTTGCTCTTTTGAGGGGATACATACCTTTCTTGCACTTTGAAGCTTTTTGAGGGGAATGAGATGCTCTATATTTTCTTCTTCTTCTTTTTTTTTCTTTTCTCTCAGGTGGGTATCTTGTACCCCTAATTTTACTGTCGCACACTTGTCCATTTTTACCTCTCGTCTCACTTTTTCTTTCGAGGTTCCGGGCACTTGCTCCTTTTTATTTCCTTGTTTATTTTATTTTATTTTTCAGAGCACTCATCTCTTGAGATAATATAGCAAGTGGTAGTAGCAAGATAACTTGAGCATTTATTTCACAAGGGAAAACAAAAATATTTTTGGCTATTCTCTCCCGGATTAGGAGTAGAATATTTTTGGGTGGTTCTGGAGATGGACATGGATGGATATATGTGGATGCTACTTCCGGAGTAGAAGTAGCATATATGAGTGAACGTGCAAGTGAATCTTGATTTAACCACATGACAAGCTCCTAAGGGTCTACACAGCTTGACCACACTCAATGCTCATAAGTAGTAAATAATAAATGTGTGGCTCAAAGTCTAGCAAGCATGTATATATGGCTGTGGTAGGAATTTAAACTCTCATCATACAGGAACTCATCATGCAATATTTTAAAGATTTTTCAAAGATAAAATTCTCTAGGATTCTAGCATCTCTAGGTACAGATAAACAGCAGCTCAACCTTCCCATATCATATCCGTTAACAACTTAGATTTCAGATCAAGTTTTCATCCCACAAGTTTAGATCTAGAGCAAGCTTTAAATTATAACAGTTATGTCTAAACTTGAGAGAGAACTTCAAATTTGCAAATTAGGCAGAGCAACTATTCATCATATCTGTGCTAGAGTTTTGTTATTAAGATTCAGATTAGCATAGCCACTTTATTTATTTATTAAACACATTAAGCAAAAGATATATATATATAAGCACAAAATCTTTATTTGGTTTTTCATAGTTTATGTATTTTAATATACTAATATAATATAAGTATAAAGATAGGTAGAAATACTTAGCGAGATAAATGGGGGTGCTCTCCCCCAAGCTGAATTTTGACGTAATTTCTCTTGATGTAGCTAGTAGGTGGCAGAGGTGTATTTGACAGTCAGCAGCATTCTGACAGCGATTAGAATGTCCTCCGTCGGCTAGTCTTCTTGATTCTTAAATTCTGTGGAGCTCAAATAAACAACAAAGCTTGTGGAACTAATTAAGTGTTAGCATAAATATCTAGCCTTCATCATGTTGAGCTTCCTCAATAAATATTACTCCCTGTTTTTATGTTTTTATTTTATAAAGTAGAAAAGAAATATTTATTTTATTTTTATGCCACCACAGTGAAGGTACTTATGGGTTTTATGCCACTCGTATACTCACATGGGGCTTAGTATTTTTTAACATTTTTATTTTCTTTTCAAGATAGCATGATTAACTAATAATCTATTTAAGGAAAGTAAATAATTAAAGGGAAAAGGGAATGCAGGAAGGATAAATATGGATAACTACCGATCTTACCTTTCGGCGAGGGTTCAATGTTTTAAGTCTTCTTAACAAGACTTCTCACCGTGTTCATTCTTCAGGTGCGTCATTTGATTCAGGTGCGGACCTTGATGTCTGCACCTCTTCGTTTGCCTAGCAGTTCGAAGTGCAGCGTTGGCAGTATGCTGCTCAGTGTGTTTGTGCTCGAAAATCCAGGTCCTTCACTTGGTAGAGTCTGAGAGTTATAAAACTCCTTCGTGTTTTGCTCGAAGTGTACCTACTCATAGAGACAAGGCAGAGATCAAGAGCATGGGTCCTGTTGGTGGAAAACACCAACAAAACCTGAAGTGTATTTGTTCTTCTCTAACCCTAAGCATAGTGAGCAAGACAAAGTTGATGGATGAAAAGTTCATAAGTGTAGCACTTATAACATTTGTCAGATCAGATCGCTCAACCTTATGGAAAGATAATCTATCTATGTATATGTCTTTTTCTTTATATCTCTCAATGATTGAATGTGTAACATTTTAGCTCATATGATTAGGAGTGTGGGATCATGGAGGTAGTACTAAGAAGAAGGATTAAAGGACTAAACATGTTGAATCAGTTGGGTTGGTTAATCTAGAGTTGTAAATCGTACATGTTTGTCTCTTTTATTTATATGAACGCCAGAACCAAAGAGAGGCTTATAAAAGTGATAGTCAAGTACCTTAAGGTGTTACCTTACTTGAAGAGTGATGGTGTAGTATCACCTTGTGGAAGCTTTCCTTTCTTAGTGGTTGTGCATCGTGTTTGTGGCACCCTCCATGGATCATCTCTCTATGATGAATGAGCTATGTCCTTCTTGTGCAAATTGTTAAACTTCATGTGTCACTCTCTTTGTCTCTGATGTGAGTTTATCTCAGGACTTCCCAAATCGATATTGAAAGTTTTTCTGCAGGGGTTAGCCCGACAAAAATATACCAATGTCTACACAAGCAGTTTTTAGTTCAATAACCGAACTAGACTCCATGTCTAATTAGATTAAGGAAGGCTGTTTAACCTAAGCACCATGCTTAATTTAAAAGCCAATAGAAGTATGTGCAGTACTTCCAAACTAACACTTACTAGTAAATAGACAAAGGTAACATGACAGCATTTATAGTGATCTACTCAAGTGGAGATGAAGTAGTGTGATTAGTATTTAACAAATTGAGCATGTCTTAAAGGTAGGGACAACCAACATAGCAACATGGCAAAGGATGTTTTTATGTAAAGTACTCCCCCAAGCTTGAATTTTGCAGAATTCAAGTTTGGATGAATTTAATTCAGTGTTGCATGATGATTGGTTGGACATACCTTGTACTTGCTTGTCATTCATCTGATCTTCTTGTTCCAATCCTGGAAAGGTTAGTGACAAGAATACCCGAAGGAATATTTTTACAATTATCCTTATATGCTCAATACACAAGGTAATGTTGCAAATAATTAAAAACTCATGTTACGATCTGATCAGTGCTTATTTTAGGACACCAAGCTTGTCCTTGGGAAACAATCAATTTATGTCGGCGAAGTGGTTTCCCTTCCAACGCTGACCTAAATCAAGATCAACTCAACGAGATCTGCAATATTTATTATAGACATATGCATCGACAACCGTCCTTTTAAAGTTTTTATAAATAGAAAGGAAGAGGGGGTTGGAGATCTCAAATGTGGTGATGTTGGAGAGGCCAATAGATTGGGAATATGTTGCATATGAGCATGGAGTAAACAAAGTGGCTATGAAATAAATTCAATGCTCATTAATGTTATCTTTGTCTCCAATCCGAATGTTCAGAGTTTCTCTTGGATTGGTCTCACTTATGTCCTATTCTATAGTTGGATGAATCCCATCTTCAAAGGGAGTCAAGGACTCACCATTTGAAATTGAACCAAAGTCAGAATTCATTAAGGCTTCTTCCTTATCCATCCATTCTACACATTCTAGCTATTTAGAAGTTGTGATCAGGAAAGGGGAGGTGTTAGAATTTTCTATATGGCTTGGCTCTCCCTCTATGATATTACTTTACATGTCATCCTCATGGTCGTTATGAGTCCTATGGTTTGATCGTCTTGATGGATTGTTAGGATCATCATGAGACTTAAAAGGAGAGGGATAAGAGGGGTCTCTAAGGTCAAGGATGGATTTAGAATTTGTGAACATGGAAGGGGAGCAGATAGAATATTCTATATGGTTTAGCTCTCCTTCACTGGATATGTCATCCTCGACTTCTTCATAACAGGAACCAGGACATTCTCTAAGAGAACCATTATTGCAAGGATTTGAATTATCTATGCTTGAAAGTCTCTTATGGAACCAGAAGTCTAAACCATCAGCATCTGAAAGATTTAAGGTCGGATTTCCTTCTTCCCTTGGAGAATTTTGGGATATTGATGGTTTAGGATCGATAGCTAAAGTTTGGAATTGAAGTGGTTGTGCTCTGGCTATCGAAACTTCTTCTTCTTGTCTAGGAACTGGTTCTGTCTCTTTCTCAGGGATATAAAAGCTAGGAGACTTTCGACTTAATAAATCAATCAAATTCCAAGCTTCACTAGCAGGTAGGTGATATAAGGATCCTCTAGAGGCTGTATTCAAGGTTTGCTTATTTTCTCCACTAAGGCCCTCAAAAAAGTGAATTAGAAGAACTTCTTCTAGAATAGAAAGCTTTGGGCCAGTCAGAGTAAGGTTAATAAAGCGGTCCCATGATTTCCTAAGAGATTCTTCTTCCAGTTGTCTAAAAGAAATAATCTCACACCGAAGTTCCGCCACTTTGGAGATTGGGAAATATTTAGAAAGAAAACTACTATATAACTCCTTCCAATCTCCATGAACACTCCCTATTTTGAGTTTGTACCAATGTCTAGCTTTTCCCGTTAAAGAGAACGGAAAGAGCTTCCATTTAAGGGTCTCATCGGACATTCCTTCTATGCGAAGGAGGTCACAGACTCGATAAAACTCTCTTAGGTGTGTGTATGGGTTTTCCTCACCTTCTCCTGAGGAAGGTTGTTTTTGAACAAATTCTATGTATTAGGGGTCTATCTCAAAACTAGATGCTATGATAGGCTTTGAAGATTTTGGTGGATCGAGATGTGTGCCCGTAGGTCTATGAAATTCATAGATAGACATGTTTGAATTCATGATAGACCAGAGATCAAGGATTAGATAAGAAGAAAGATTAGCAGAGATGAGGCAATGGACAAAAGGAAAATATTTTTTTTAGAAAATGATTAAGCTAGTTCGTAGTCAACTCAGCAACCGTTTCCCCGGCAACGGCACCAAAAATGCTTGTTGACACTTGCTAACACCACTTGAATACTAGGTTGTCATCCCCAACATGGCACTAGAGTGTACTATGGTATTTATACGCACATAGATAATCCGCAAGCGCACGGATACCATTGAAGCTTTTACCCGGTTAAAGGTTTTATCGTATCCACAGGGAAACGGGAGAACTGATCTATGCTCTAACTTAACCAAGATAAGTAAATAAGTGTAAATAGGAAAGATGGTAGAATCGAATAAGAACAATATTAAAGGTAAGATAACAGTGAGTGATAATAAGGGAATAGAGAATAGAGCAATTCTAGTATATGGGCGATGGTAGCAGAATAGAGAGGATAACTATGGTTTCTCTACTTCAAAGAGGTATGTCTATGTCTGGGACGAACCACGTGATAAGAGTACACCACAAAGGATGCTTATCCTTAGGCCGATAAACCCTACCCGTCCTGCTAACGAGAGGTGGACTACAGAGGACCAACGTAACTGTCACCTACGCGGCCTACCACACGATCCAGCTAGATAGGGGATATCCACAAGTAATCTAGATCTAAGCACCTCGCTTACACTTATACTACAACTCTCACCTATAGCGTCCTATAGATTAAAGTACTCAAAAGAGTTGTGAACCAGAACATACATGATTAGTAATTGCATAATGAATTAGAAGTAGATTACCAGAGTCATCCCATGAGGAAGCTTGATTAGAGCATGATCATGACGATGTACAACCGGAGGAAGAACTGACAGGCCGGCCTCTCCTCCAATCCTCCCTCGCTCTCCATCTTGCTAGTATCTAGATCTACTCTAGTTTAGAGAAGAGAGGAGAGCTCTCATCTCTAAACCCTAGCTTTTGCTCTGTCTATGAATAATGAATAATGATCAATGGGTGCCTCCTCCAGGGGCCAGGGGGTCTGGTAATATAGTCCCCTCAAGTGAACCTAGGCCGTCGGATCAAACCGACATTGATTGAACGGTTATTCTTGATCCTTTAGGTCGGTGGAGATCTCCCGAGAGAAAGAGTCCTGATTGGGCTCCAAGTCAGGGCGAGCGCCTAGGGTAGGAGGGCGGGCGCCCTGCCTCTGGCCCCGTTCGGCCTCCGCTTCCTTCCCGTGGCTTCTGGAGTCTTCTAGATGTAAGATAATTGCGCAGCACATTAATATCTCTATGTAATCCCGACATGTGGGCCTTTCTTCCGTATTTCCTGATAACCCCCTGCAGAAATAGACAAACACCAAAACTCATGGAATTCTGTCCGATAAAACCCTAAGTCTAGATGTTGATTTCATTTGGATCCTTTTCTTTGTTTATTTGATAATTAAATTTGATACTTAAGGACCGTCAACACTTAACACGAGCCACCCACAAGAACTCCGGGCGGTCTTCGTGCCTCCAATAACCACCGAACCGTCTAGGTGATGGCGATCACCAAGAGTAACAAGCAAAGAACTCTCACTTGACCAAAACAAGGCACTAGAGAGTGGTGGATGCACACTAGACTCTTAAAATTCACTAGAGAAGGATTCTCTCAAGAAATCACTCAAATCTCAATCCTCTCTAGGCTCTTGCTGCTCTCTTGCTCCACAACAAGTTTCTCAGATGTTCAAATGGGCAAGAGGCCTCTCATGGACAAGGTGGCGGAGTATAAATACACCCCACGAAGTCTAAAGGTCGGCCAACCGTTTTCCACTAAAAACTAGGTCACCGGACGCTGTTGATGTTGCACCGGACGCTCTGCACCGAGCGTCCGGTGACACTTCAATGGCTAACTGTACTTGGTCTAACAGGTCACCGGACGCTACTTCCTAGCGTCCGGTGGCACCGTCCGGTGCCCCAGGGAGTTTTACAAACTCCCTGAATTTAAGACCGGACGCTACCCGGTGCGTCCGGTGCTAGCGTCCGGTGCTCGGGGCAGGTTTACAACCTCCCTGGGTAAGGGACCGGACGCTGCCCGGTGAGTCCGGTGCCAGCGTCCGGTGCCTAACCCTAAGCACCGAAACCCTCCAACGGCTAAGGACCTCACCGGACGCACTCACAGAGCGTCTGGTGCCTACTTAGGCACCCTAACTTCGTAGAAACTCGATCGTTCCAAAACGAAGTTGGTTCCTCTCGATCTAAGGACTATCTCTGAGTTGCCTAGTGCTAGGTTTACCAAGTGTGCACCACACCTAGACCTAAAGCCTTGCCTAAGTCAAGCTACTGGATCAAAGCCCCTCTTAATAGTACGATCAAAGGAAAAACAAAGTCCTAAACTACTCTAAGTACCCTTCTTCACCATATGGCACTTAGACCTAGTCTAGTCTTGACGATGTCCATCCATCCTTTGAAAACCGAAACAATTTCCACAATTAAGTAGGCATGTACGTCCCTGTTCATCGAGTACCTATTACCATGACCTGACTAATGACTTTGCCTCTGCAAAACACACGTTAGTCATAGTAATCAACATTGTCATTAATGACCGAAATCATTAGGGGCCTAGATTCTCTTTCACCCCATTTCGTTGACAGGGATAGAAGCAGCTATCTGAGCCATCTGTGTTTCTATCATTTTGTTAAAGCTAGCTTGATTTTTTAACAGATGAAGAAAGAGCTTCAAGCTTAGCATTTATATTTTCAAAAACTTTGTCGTTAAAGGATAGCTTCTTGGTAAGATTCTCATTGATCTTGGCTTGTCCCAGAATGAGATCTTTCAAGGAAGGTTGATTTGAAAAAGAGTTTGAGAAGTTATTACCTTGTGGGCGGTGCTGATTGTACCACCCACTGTTACCTTGCTGAGGTGGCCTATACCCGTTGTTGACGAATGAAGCTTTTTCTTGGGTCTCAGGGAAATTGTTCCCTGAGTGGCCATTGTCACCACAGACTTCACACGATGTGTATTGATTATAGTGCCGTCCACCTTCTCTAACAGCAAGTCGATTTTTACAGCCAATAGCTCCATCTCCTTGGCGGACTGTGAGCCTTTTTGTGGTTTCCTTCCTTCTCCCCAACTTTGGTTCGTCACCATCTTCTCGATGAGGGCGGTAGCTTGGGCAATGGTGAGAGAAAGGAAGGCACCTCCAGCTGCGGCATCAACGTGCCCCTTTGACATGGCCGTAAGGCCTTCATAGAAGTTCTGGTGCACTAGCTAGTCTTCCATTCCATGATGAGGACAGGCCCAAATGTACTCCTGGAGCCTTTTCCATGCTTCGGGGATGGACTCTAGTGAAGACTACTAGAAGTTGGAGATCTTCCCCCTTAGAACACTGGTTTTGCTCATGGGGAAGAACTTAGCGAGGAATGTCGCGGAACACTTGTTCCAGGTGTCTACAGCTTCCTTGTTCTCGTAGAACCACTGTTTCGCCTTTCCTGTGAGGGAGAAAGGAAATAGACGGAGCCTGATGCTGTCTTGTGCAACGTCTTTGATGACGATAGTGTCGCACAACTCAAGGAAGTGTTGAAGGTGAGCGTTGGCATCTTCGCTTGGCAAGCCACAGAACTGACTTGCTTGCACCATCGAGATGAGGCCAGTACAGTTCTCGAAGTTGCCATTCCCAACATTGACAGCGGGCCCAACGGGCACGTTGGCAACAGCGGGAGTGGAGTAGTCACGGAGAGTCTTGGCCATCGCGAAAAGTACGGTTGGTGCAGGGGTGATTGGTTTGTCTGCCGGTGACGTAGGAGAGGATGAAGTGATGAATGCCTTTTTCTTCCCTACTAGTTTCTCTGGATTGCTGAGGAAGTTGTCCGGCAGGTGAAAACCAGTCATATACTATCCTGTTTCATTCCAATAAAAAGACGGAAGAAAATAGCAAAGTTAGCCTGTTTAAACTATGACTACCCGTGCTTATTATGCAATCAATATTATTTCTAGCAAGATGTTAAATGCCTTCCCCGACAACGGCGACAGAAATGCTTGTTGGTGTTTCTTAGCGAAACCACTAAAGATAGAGTTTGAGTCCATCCCTAATGATAACACTAGAAACGTTCTTGGCATATCCTAACCACCATCACTTCAGAATGATAACCCAAGGCTCTTTACGCCGCGGGCCTAGGCAGTGCAGTCTGGTACTAATGATTAGTAATGCCAGATTGGCCTTCCTAACCATCCTTACTTACGATATGCAAAGCTGTGGCCCGGTGATGGGTGAGTGCACAAGGATTACAAACTTAAGTAAAGGTACTTAGGAACGCCAATCGATAGCTCAGTATGAAATAAGAATAACTCTGCAAGCACACAGAACTATCATTGTAGCATTTCAACCCGTAAATGTGTGTCGTATTTATAATTCCTGTAGGAAGGCATTTATATCTAGCATGGTTATAACATGATTACTTATTAAAATGCATGGTAAGCATAGAGTAAACAGGGGTAAGATATGATATTGGGAGATAGTGGACACACATCTAGGTCATCCTCAAGGATAAAAGATAAAATAAAGAATAAAAGAATATAACTACTGAGCAGGCATGGTTCGTATATAACTGTGCTAAGAACTGTTAGTAAGTCATCTAACTAGCATGTTTAGAGATAGGATCAGGTTTGAGATGATAGGGAGATCCCCATAGCTGGTCTGCCAGCAAATAGAGACTTTACATGACTCCTACCGAATATCCGAACATGGGGGAATACGAAGGATGACAGGGCTGTCACCACCCTGCCACCTACCCCTCTGCCCGTGGGATACCTACATATCCAGTGATCTCCGCATGCCTGAACACCATGTTCACGTATTTGGAAACAACTCTTAACCCCCACGGGCCCCAACCCTTCGGATTGACAGGCTAGGTTAAGAGCAACCGGAACGGCCCAGTGAACCATCATCTCATCCCTAATTCTACTTCTATTCATATAAGTTAGATGAACGATGAAGAACAGGGATGAATATATCAAGCACATAGCATAAGAACTAAGAACTAGTTCATATACTATGATCATGATATTGACATAACTATACTCTAGTTCATAAGCACAATTATATAAAGATAACAAGAACTTGCTCATGGAAGAAGACTGATTATGATTCATACCAAGAGGATCCTTTCTTCCTAGGAGACAAGCTCTCCTTGGTAGCTCTTGCCTTGCTCTACTACTAGTCTAATACTAAAGATACAAGTGAGAGTTGTGAGGAAATGTACACTCCAAATGATGTGTATTTTACAGATGAGGGGGAGCCATCTATTTATAGCCCAACTAGGACGGTTCGGGGGATCTAAATATGGTAGTAGGTGAAACCGTCCTTTGCATTGCGGCATGCAACCGCCAGAGAAAGGTGGGGCCGGTTTGCCGACACCAAGGTTACGCCCGCAACCAAGTGCGCCCGCAACCTGGTGGGCCCCACCTGGCCACCGCCTTTGCGTGGCTTGCTCCCTGCTGGACCTCCTTGCTGCTTCGGTTACGATTAGGTCCAGTTCGATGTTGAAGGTGGGCTTCTTATTTATTTTCTGATTGCGCACTTGTGAATTCGTCTTTTGTGCTTTCTTTATTTTATTGTTTGCTTCCACTTGTCACATTATAAATCCTGCAAAACAAAATACCATGGTACAAGTGGAACTATGTCAATAGCAAAAGCATATGTTATTTAAATATGTTTATTCCTCTTCTTTTTAGTCTAAGTTGGTAGTATAAAATCCTCCATAGTGACTGCCAACAACTGGACATCGAGCAGTCTTTTGATGTGTTTTGTGACGCGTCAAGGAATGGTTTGGGATGTGTACTTATGCAAGAGGGCATAGTTATAGCATATGTGTCAGTGTTCTAACCTCGGGGGGTAACACCAACGAGTGAATTTGTGTGTGTGTGTTCTCCTTTCCAGATGGTGATGCAAGATGGACACAAGGATTTATCCTGGTTCGGGCAAAAGTAGGCCCTACATCCAGTGGGGGGAGAGTTTGTATTATCTTGCACCTAAGTGCTTGTACAAGGGAATACAAGGAAGCTTGGATGTGGATTCTAAGTCCTAGTGGTGTATAGTGGTGTATGAGAGCGGTGTTCTACGTATCGTGTGTTGTCTACCCTAGCTTAGCCTGAGTGTCTCCTTTTATAGTCTAAGGGAAGGCTCAAGGTTATAGGGTGTAGGCGCTAGAATAGGCCCCAATATGGGTATGGCGCCAGTCTACTCGAGGCTTCCGTACCGGCATGGCCTCGACCCATCTTGTTACATTGTACTTTGGCGATGATGGCGCGTGCATCTCCTGAGCTTATCTCTCATACACTGTCTAGTATTGGTTCATGTATAGGCATGCTTGTATGTGGTAGCAGACGTCATGTTAGGAGTGGTTAGAGCGCTAACTTTCGTCGCTCATTCCTTCCATGGGAAGGAGCATGCAGGTTCGAGGGCCTGGCGGCTTAAACGGCACCCACGTATGAGAGTGCTGACTATCTCGTCTCGAGGGGTTCCTTGATAGGATATTACACCTGTTGCAACTATGCTTGCTCGTACCTTTCTCTGATTTCGAGGATAAAGTCGAGAAAAGGTAGGATTTGACAAGGCAAGATCCATCATCACGTTTCTTGTGACTGTCGGGTTAGGTGGGAGCCTGTTAGTTGCATTAAATGCCCTGAACCCTGTACTAGTGGCAGGCGGCGGGGATGCACTTTTATGCTCGAGGCTGGCCGATTCGCTCGACGCCATTTCTGTAATTGAGGACCGTATGGCTTCAAGCCTTAAGCCATTCGCTCGACCTTATTTCCATAATCAAGACCAGGGTCGAAGGTTATGTGTGTTTTGGGTTTTGTCTGGGCGTCGATTAGTGCTTGTTTACAGAGGGGGGTGTCGAATCCAACTCGCGGGTTGGCTTTTTATCCTTTGTCAGTGACGTCTGTGTGGGTACCCCATGTTGACACCCTCGACAGTAGCCCTCGAGCCCCTACTCGAGCATTTGTGATCGAGTAGGGGTTTATTAATGGTCGAATTTTCGTGGGGAGGGCGTGGGCGACCCCCGTGGGGGTAGCCCCCTATTGATGGTCGATAATGTCAACTTTTATTATTACTTTAAACCATAAGGAGATCATGAATACACACTAGTATAGGGTTTAAACTAACAATTTCCACGAGTTTTGTATATCTTTTTTTTCCAGGGTGAATTTCAGGAAAGCTGCAAAATAGGGACTCTAATGCAAATCAAACACGAAAACGTATCTACCATGGGAAACAACGCAAGAGGGTTTAGGAATACTCTTGAAGACACAGGATGCGAGGGGAGGACCAGCCGCCACTAGGTGGGGCTAGCCGGCCCCACCCTAGTACCTGCCAGCCCCCTGCTCTAGGGTTTGGTGCCCCCTTCCGGAAGCTTCCTCCACTGCCTTTGAGGAGTCATCTTGGCCCTTGGTTAAGTCAGTTTGATCCGACGGTGCGCGCGACTCCCACCGTACTATAAATACGTGGGCAGATCTCCCCTAGAGAGACACATCATTATTCATCAAGGCCTCAAGCCATCAAGCCTCAAGCGCCTTCAAGCTCATCAAGAGCCTTCTAGTTCATATTTCTAGTTAGTTAGATTAGAAGTAGAGGAGATCTAGTTCTTCATCGGGATCTGAAGCCCCTAGCATTGGTCTGGAGTGCAAGAGTTTGGTAATAGTTCTAGTTCTACTTTATAGTATTTCATTGTATATTTTGGAGACTTTATTCTTAATGGATTCATATGTTCTTAATTACATTAGTCATTGTCTACTTTGATTATATGTCCAGGATAGTTGGTTTGATCTTATTGAATTCATGTATTTGCCCGTATAGCGTTTACCTAATCGATCGTTGGGTAGATGATAGACAGTATGTAGACGTGGTGTCTAGATATCTTGTTTGTCTATGAGTGCCCCCTGACGTACCGGATCGTGTGGTGGTCCGTGTAGGTGATAGCTACGTTGGTTCCTCTGTAGTCCACCCTCCGTACATAGGGCTAGCATGGGCACGGTCACGAAGGAGGTTGTTGACGGTCCTTAAGTACTAAAATTAATAATCAAATAAACATGAAAAAGGATCAATATGAAACAAACATCTAGAATTAGGGTTTTATCTGACAGAATTCCACGAGTTTTGGTGTTTATCTATTTCTGCAGGGGTTTATCAGATAATATGGAGAGAAGGCCCACATGTCATGTTTACAACGAGATAATTACGTGTCGCGCAATTTTCCTCAATCTAGAAGGGTCCAGAAGCCACGGGAACGAACGGGAAGCGATTCGGGCTCGGGGGCAGGGCGCCCGCCCACCCCCCTTGGGCGCCCGCCCTGGCTAGGAGTTGGATCAGGACTCTGCTTCGGGGCAAGACTCCACCGACCTAAAGGATCAATCTAAACCATACAATCTATGTCGGTTTGATCCAATGGCTCACGTTCACTTGAGGGGACTATAAAACCAGACCCCCTGGCCCCTGGAGGAGGAGAAGAGAAATCATTATTCAGAGGTAGCCATCAAAGTTAGGGTTTAGAGCTTCTCTCCCACAGAGAATTAGAATTAGCTACTCCCTAATCCTTCAAGTTTAGAGGTTTGATTAGATAGCAATTAGAGAAGTAGAGCACTACCCTCTGGATTCGGATCTTCGGTAATAAAGATTGGTATTATTCATATCTTTCTCTAATTCTTTGTTCTAATTGCATTATGTCTCTAATTATTATGTTCTTAGTTTGCTCTAGTTCTATATTTGATATAGTTCTAATTGATAATGAGTTTATGTATAAGTTTGCAAAGCGCTTAGCTCTTGACGCGAGGGAGTTAGGTGATAGATCACATGTGAGCGTGGTGCTTAGATGTTATTTATCTACAAATGTATCCTATTGGCCGAGTCGTGTGGTAGTTCGCGATAGTGACAGCTTCGTTGATTCTTATATAGTCCACCCTCCGTTGATAGGACAGGCAGAATCAGTATTGTGGAGTAAGTCATGCGATGTTCTGATTTACTTTATCAATGTTCCTTATACATGAATGAAGAGTCATTTATGCTATATATGATCTTGTAGATAACTAGAGTAGATTATGACTTAGTAGTTAGTAGATAACTTAGAATCCATTCTCTAGCTAATCCGACATCACCTACATATATGAGGAGTAGTCTATTTTCTAATCGCTGTGCTCTTTATCTATCATTATCTTTATGGTTTACCCCCTGCTAAAGTATGTGACTGTGTGATGAGTTTCTCATTAGTAATCATGTTCTTGCAAGTTTATCTCTAGTCTATGCCTTGATAGATTTTGCCCCTTGATTTAATTCCATCTTCTTAAGATCCCTTGAGCGAAATTATAAATAACGATACCTGGAATACTTATCCTGGTGAAATGCTACAATGAGGTGTTTTATCTGTGCGCTTGCGGATAGAGTAGATTATTTTCTAGAGAGCCTTTACATTTATAAATACCTTTGTACACTCTGGCGCCATGCTAGGGATGACAACCTAGTATCTAAGTGGTGTTAGCTAGTGTCAACAAGCATTTCTGGCGCCGTTGCCGGGGAATTATAGGATTTTATAGGACTTATAGGATTTATACGAGTCTCAGGAATAAGTCATAAAAGGGAACAAAAGAGTAATATTAAGGAAAGCCAGAAAAACAATCAAGGATTATTCACACAAAACATTAGACTAGACTATAGAGAAATAATTGCATAAAACAGCTACTAAGTGAGAAATCATAACAAGGCACCGCTGCTTTGGCAGGTTCACCCTGTTGTTTTTCTATGTTTATATTTTTATACAGGGTATAACAGGATTGACTTTGGGTACATTCAACTCTTCATCATCAGAACCAAAGCAATCAAGAGAAGAAGAAGCTAGCTACCAATTGCTGAAGCTATGGCACAAAAGACCTTGCAAGAATTCTCTGCTCCAAGTCTTGACAACATTCCAACTGGTCCAAGATTTGCAGTAGAAGAAGGAATACCCGAGTTTGAGCTCAAGTCAAGCCTCATCAATTTGGTACAAGCTACACAATTCAGTGGAAAGGCACATGAAGATGCCAGTGCACACTTGCAGAATTTCTTAGGAATTGGAAGCACAATCCACATCAACGGAGTTGACAAAGACGTCATACTACTTCGCCTCTTTCCATTCTCACTAGAAGGAAAAGCGAGGAAGTGGTTCTACACTCATCAAGATGACATCAACAACTGGACGAACTTGTCAGATGCCTTTCTATCAAAGTTTTTCCCTATAGGTAAAACAACTGCCTTAAGAGGAAATATTGTCAGTTTCCAACAGCAGAAGACAGAAGCCATTTCAGAAGCATGGGAGCGTTTTCAAGGATACATATCAGATTGTCCTCACCATGGATTGGCCACATGGTTACTTATGCAGACCTTCTACCATGGATTAACCCAGAAGGCTCGTGAGTGCCTAGATGCATCTGCTAAAGGATCATTCTTGGAGCTTACAACTGGAAAAGCAGAGATACTTTTGGATAAGATAACAGAAAATCAAAGCTGGTTCCAAGATAAAGCTCAACAATGTCATCAAACTGAAGAAATACCAGAAGAAGTAAAAGCATTATCAACTAAGATGGACAATTTGCTCCATTGGATTGACCAGAGGGCCAAGTTCAAAGAAGATCACAGGGCCATTGAGACAGCATACAAATATCAACCAACTTCGAGTCAACCCAATAGCAAAGGTATGAATTCAGGTAATACTGTCAAACAACTTTCATTAAAAGAGATAATTGCTCAACAAACCAAAATTAATGATGAAGTTAAACAAAGGCTAGATACAAATGAATCATCTCTAAAAGATATATACAATAAAATGGATTTTCTACTAACTGCCTTTGATGAACAAAACACTCTTAATAAAAGGGTAGAGCTTAAATTAATAAAGATAGCTGCTGCACTGCCTGTTGCTACTAACATTGAGCAGGTAAAGAATATAACTACTAGAGGAGGAAAAGCCACCAGAGATCCACCATACCCAAAAGAGAAACAAAGAATATCAGCACCAGTGCAACCAGCAGTGATAGAAGAAGAAAGCCCAGTTGAAGCAGAAGATCTGCTCCAACTACCAAGAACTGGAGAAATGAGAAAAGATTTTAACGACACCAACTATTTGCCATTTCCCAGAAGAAACAGAGGACTGCAGTCGGATGAGCAGTTTGGTAAGTTTGTAGAGGTCATTCAGAAATTATATGTCAACATACCTCTGCTCGATGCCATATAGGTACCTACATATGCAAAGTACATCAGAGATATTCTTAACAAGAAGAGACCACTGCCCACCACTGAGGTTATCAAGCTGACAGAAGAATGTAGTGCGGCCATCCTCAATAAGCCACCAAAGAAGAAGGAAGATCCAGGATGCCTGTCGACGAAAGCTAGTCGGCAGTCTACCTTGGGGTATACCCACGGTAGTAGTTTATCGGTAGACGGTGCGCAAACTACGAACTCGATGGTGACGCAAGACACGGACAAGCTTTTTATCCAGGTTCGGCCGCCGAGTTGGTGTAATACCTACGTCCTGCGTCTGGTTGTATTGATTTGTGCTGAGAGAATATGATGTCCTAGGGGGGTCCCTTGCCCCTCCTTATATAGTCTGGAGGGCAGGGTTACAGATCTAGAAACTAATCCTAGTCGGTTACAATTGCCATAGATAATTCGATATCAATTCCTATTCTAACCGACTAGAATCCTGCTTGATCTCCACGTCTTGTTTCCTTGCGCAAAACTCCGAGCTGTCGGATCAAGCCTTGAACTCGTCTCGTAGTGGGCCAAGCTTCCTGGCTGAAGTCTAGCCGTAAGGGTATAGGGGTTTATACCCCCACAGCTAGTCCCCGAGCACCATGTATTGTGATGCAACACGCCGTCTTGAGCTCCTTCGATCAGCGAGGCTTGGCGTCTTCAATAAGTGGGAAGATCGCCCAAACAGTTGCAACGGTTCCTCGACCAACTCGAAAGACAGTTGATCAACATTGACATCGAAGAAGCAGGTTGTTCGAAGAATGCATGGTGCTCTTAAAAAAAATTTCTTTCCTGGTGAAGTGTGCCCACTTTACCTTTTTGAAAGGTAAAAGCATCAAAAAAGCAAGCACATTCACCGCTAGGTGAAGTGTGCCCACTTAGTCCCCAAGCCTGGTAGTAGGTGACGTAGGCACGTGGTGCCAGGGTCAAAAGAAAATTCCCCAAAGTAGTTTTGAGACTGAGATGCATCGCTAGATGCATCGTACCGATGTAGTCCCCGAGCTTGCTGGAAGGCGAATTATGAGCCTTGTAGCAAGGTCTAAAGTGAATTTACCAGTCCCCGAGCATGTCATGCTCGCCTGCAATTGAAAAGACCAATCGACCAGTCCCCAAGCACTTAGTGTGCTTCTTGGAATTATATGTTGCTATACTGTACGACCAGTCCCCGAGCGTCGAGTGCTCAGTGGTCGGTGCATGCTTTAAAGCTTTGAGCTGATAGACTGAGCGACCAGTCCCCGAGCGTCGAGTGCTCGGTGGTCGGTGCAGTCATTGAAGTTCCGAGCTGATAGACTGGGCGACCAGTCCCCGAGCGTCGAGTGCTCGGCGGTCGGTGCAGTCCTTGAAGTTCTGAGTTGATAGACTGGGCGACCAGTCCCCGAGCGTCGAGTGCTCGGTGGTCGGTGCAGTCCTTGAAGTTCCGAGCTGATAGACTGGGCGACCAGTCCCCGAGCGTCGAGTGCTCGGTGGTCGGTGCAGTCCCCGGATTGTTGACTCACTAGCGTATGTGTCTTCTTACTTTTGAAAAGATCTTTCCAGTTAAAGTTGACGTGACGAGGTCTCCTGACGATATGTCAGACGGATGCATGAAAAGTTGCACCTGGCAACTGTACAACCGCTCTTTGCATGGTTTGAGAAAAGGAAACCATCAATTGGTACGAAAACTCCGCTGCATTAATTGTCTATAATCATTGTAAACCGAAACGCCGCGTCCGCCGCATGGCCTGCCCACTTCCCGAGAATACAGGAAGTGGGAGAGGTGGAGTCGCGGGTTTATAAGGGCCTAATAGGTCCGCCTGTACCGCTTCGCCTGCCATTGCCTTCAAACCTTCCGCTCTCATCTTCTCCAATCTCCTGCATCTTCCTAACTCAAGCCCACATTCGCACCTCTAATGGCGAAGAGCGACTCCAGGAAGAGGGCCGAACTGATGGCCAAGGAGTGGAAGAAGTCTCGCAGCACCACAAAATCTCTTGGTGACCTCGTCGATATGGGGCTTCTGCACGGCGCAGAGCTCGGCGGCTGGAGGGCACCGGAGGGGGAGAGCTACCCCGACCCTCGCGCCGGTGAG
The DNA here is from genome assembly GCF_000003195.3 of Sorghum bicolor. Lineage (NCBI taxonomy): Eukaryota > Viridiplantae > Streptophyta > Magnoliopsida > Poales > Poaceae > Sorghum > Sorghum bicolor. Next base: position 48,031,058 of record NC_012876.2, read on the forward strand.
ATCGTCGTTTTTGAAGATTTCGTTAAGAGAGGCTTTGGTGTTCCTGTTCATCCTTTTCTTCAAGGTCTTCTTTTGTACTATGAGATCGGGATTTGCAATCTGCACCCGAACTCAATTCTCCTTATTTCCACCTTCATCCACCTGTGCGAGGCCTATGTTGGCATAGAGCCGCACTTCGATCTTTTCCGGTATCTTTTCTGCTTGAGGAAGAAGGGAGCAGTTGGAGGCTCCAAGGTTGCAGGTGGAGTATACCTCAACCTTCGTGATGGGATGAAGAATCGCTACCTGCACTGCCCATGGAACACTTCCTTGACCGAATGGTACAGGAAGTGGTTCTACATCAGGGAGGAACCGGGCAGCTCCACGTTCTGCGACGTGGGATACATTCCTGAGAAGAGGACGAGCTGGACCGACCGCCCGGAGTTCGACGGTCCAGTGGCGGATCTCATGAAGCTGATCGACTGGTCGCGCCTAGACGGGCTTGGCGTGGTCGGCAACTTCATTTGCCGCCGGGTGATGCCCTGCCAGAAGAGGGTGCACTCGGCGTACGAGTATGCCGGAAGCGCAGACCCGACCAGGATGCGGTCGGAGATCTTGGAGAAAGCGGAGGTACAACAGCTGTTGAACGAGCTGTTTAACTTCGCGGATGGGGGCTTCATCCGTGGCAGTGATCGGGTGCAAGCCTTCAAGTTAGGACGACCAGCACCAAAGGTATGTAGCAGATTCTGTTTGATCATTCGTATATCGTCTGCAGTTGACTCATCTCTGTTGCTTTTGCAGGTCGGCGATGTCGACCGGTGCACAGTGTATGTATCACTGGCACCGGGGATGGAAAATCCTGCGGGAGAGGTCCCGCCAGAGGAGGACGCTGCTCGGTGTACTCATTACACCAGCAGTGAGGAAGACCAAGCCCGCCCCATCCCGACCTCCGAGGAGAGGGTAGCGGGGAAAAGGCCATTGCCGGCAGATCCCTTGCCGACACCGGAGCTGCCGGCAGATCTACCGGCGGAGAGCAGCCAAGCACCGAAGCGTCGTCGGCTCGTGCGGATCGTCGACGACGACGACGACGAGGAGGCTGCGCCGTCGTTGGTCCGACGGCCTCGGAGCCGCCCAGACACTGCGCCGGTCGCCACTGATCGAGTGGCCAGCGGCGCCGCTGCCCCGCAAGTTGTCGAGATGGGGGCACAGGTGCCGACCGGTCGGGCGAGGAGGAGGTTCACCGCGACCCACCGTCGGTCAGACCTGTAAGTGTTCGACTTACGTATTTTGGACTCCTCTTTTTTTTTTAACTTTTGTTCCTGTAGTGCGGCATCGGATGTCGACCCTGGCCAAACTGCCAGCCAGGGAACGGGCGAGCCTGCCCGCGGTTCTGGGGATGCGGCCCTCCAGACCACAGAGCAGCCAACAGCTGCAGTCGCGCCTGGGAGCACCGAGGGGCTCCCGAGCGCGGCGCCGACTACAACAAGCAGCCCGACCAGGGCTGGAGAGGCTCCCCCAACGGACTCCTCAGAGAAGGGAAGATCTCCGACCGCTCCTCCTGCCGGGGGGAGTGAAGTCCCCCCGCCGCCCCGAGCAGGGGCCTCTTCGGCTGCGGGCTCCCCAGGTCTGGTCCAAGGGCCAGTAATACCTGGGACCACCACCGGGGGTGACGCAGCACAGGAGGAGGAAACCCGGGCGGCCTCCGATGACGAGGTGGAAGAGATCGAGGGTCGTCCCCGTGATGGCCGCCAACACGTGTATGTGTGGCGCCAACGCGGGGATCACTTTATCGGGCATGAGGAGCTCGCCGAGACCGAAGAGGCCGCCAGGGTGGAGCGCGCGGCCAAGCGCCTCGTCGACGAAGTCAAGGTAAGCGGCTTTTTGTACTGCTGCGCATTCTTTTGCCTTGTCTTGCATGGTCGTTATATGCTTGCTTTGTAGGACGTAATGAAAACGGCGAAGTACCGGAAACGGTGCTTTGACCAGATAGAAGGCGTCATGGCCGAGAACAAGGCCCTTGCCGCGGAGGTAGACCGGTTGCGGGCGGAGGTCGGGGAGAAGGTGGTCGAGATGAGTGCCGAAAAGGAGCGTCGTCTCGACCTCGCTCGTCGTTTGGCCGACCAGTACCGGCTGCAAGAAGGTTAGTCACACGCTCCGAGCAGCTTCGCGTACTTGTATAGTGTGCTTTGCTGACCAGTTTAGGATTCACGCAGACTTGGAGGAGTAGGTGGCGAGCCTCCGACAAGAGAAGGAGCAGCTCAGCCAACAGCTCGCCGGTGCGCTGGAGTCCGGGCGTCGAGCAGAAGAGGAATTGGGTCGAAAAGACCGGGAGCTATCTGGTAATGGTTGCCGCCTTGTTGGTTGCTGCCTGCCCCTTTGTTTGTTTAGTATGCCGAAAATAACGCTTCGTTTCGTTTGCAGTGCTCAAGGTGAACGCCAAAAAGCACCTGGATGATCTGGTCAAGGATCGGGACTCCTGGAAGGTCAACTATTGCAGGATCTGGAAAGGAGTGTCCCCGGTCCTAGACCTGATCAGTCCCGAGCTCCCGGAGAGCCAGCCCCGCGCGCCGCAATTGACCCCGGTCGAGAAAGCGCAACGGGCGTGGGACTGGCTCCAGCAGTTCGTGAAGGACGCCGGGGAGTTTGCGGGCGCGCACGTCCTCAGCATGGTGCGCGCCCACTACCCCCTGGTCGACTTGAGCAGGCTGGAGAAGGGGTACCCGAAGGAAGTCGGCCCACAGGAAGCGGACGAACTCCGGGGTAGTCTGCTGGACTTGTCGTCGACAGTGATCGGCGACATCAATCTGTGCGGAACGGCCACTCCTCCAGACCAGCCGAGTTCAGATAGGTCGGCCAGGGAGTTGTCGGGCGCGTCCGTTGCGGGAGATGGGCGGTCGACGCCTGCGGTCTCGACCAGCCAGGCGCCGGTGGCCCCGACCCCTTCGTCCGGGCAGCAGGGCCAGGCGGGTGATCAGCCCGAGCAGCTAGGCCAATAAAGTAGTCTGTAGGAATAGACTAGTGTCTGCCCGTCAGGGTATTTATTGTAAACTTTGTATGTAAAGTTTGTAATAAAGTTTGCTTTTTGTCATGACTGTTGTTTTGAGCGCTGTAAGAATATCTGAGTGACGTGTCACCGTATTTGTCTTGGTTGTCGCTAAGAGCATCCGTTGCAGGAGTTTTGCCGAGTGCTGTGTGTGACAAGGTATGGGCCAAAAATAGAGAATTTCATTATCAAAAATTATAAGATACTTACAAAAGAAAGTCATTAAAACTTTATGGATAGAAACGTCGCAGTTTGTCGATGTGCCAAGAGTTAGGCACTCGTGTTCCGTCTGGGTATGCCAATCTGTAGGACGTAGGTCGTGTGACCTCGGTCACCACGAAGGGTCCTTCCCAGGGAGTGGATAGCTTGTGCATTCCCTCCTGGCTTGTTTTCCATCGAAGCACCAGATCGCCGACCACGAAAGAACGGTCCTTGACATTCCTGTTGTAGTATCGCCTGACTGCTGCGAGATATTTTGCTGTTCGGAGACACGAAACTAAACGCTTTTCCTCCATGCAATTGATTTCGAGTTCTCTGGCGTTGTCGGCGGTCGCCTGGTCGAAGTGCTCGATTCTAGGAGATCCGAAGTGTATGTCAGACGGCAAGACCGCCTCTGCACCGTACACCATGAAGTAGGGAGACACCCCTGTGTTTTGACTGGTCTGAGTTCGGAGGCCCCAGACCACTGCCGGCAATTCTTTCATCCATCGACCGGGTGCTCTGTCGTTTTCGGTGTACAACCTTTTCTTTAGGGCGTCAACGATCATTCCATTAGCACGTTCAACTTGACCGTTGGCACGTGGATGTGCCACTGACACATATTTTATGACTATGCCTCTGTCATCGCAGAAATCCCAAAAAGTGGTGCCAGTAAACTGAGTGCCCAGGTCGGTGATTATGCTGTTCGGGATGCCGAACCTGTGTATGATTTGATTGAGGAACTCCACAGCCTTCTCGGAGGTTGCCTTGACCAGGGGCATGTATTCAATCCACTTGGAGAACTTGTCGATTAACACGAAGACAAATTTGAAATTGCCCGGGGCTGGTTTAAATGGTCCGATCATGTCAAGCCCCCAGCAAGCAAAGGGCCAAGACGACGGGATGGTTTGAATTTCATGGGCAGGTACGTGGGTCCTCTTAGCGAAAAACTGACATCCTTCGCAATGCCGAACCAGTTTTTCTGCGTCGCCGACCGCGGTTGGCCAATAAAAACCTGCTCGGAAAGCCTTTCCGACCAGCGTTCTAGATGCGGCGTGATTGCCGCAGGATCCGGCGTGTATGTCCTCGAAGAGCTTGATACCATCATCTTGGGGTATGCACTTGAGCAGTACTTCGGAGCTTGCGTTTTTCCGCATGAGTTTTCCGTCGACCAGGATGTAGTTCTTTGATCGTCGGATGAGGCGCTCGTTCTCTGTTTTGTCCTGAAAGCCTGTCCCGTCTGATATGTATTTGATGAACGGGGTACGCCAGTCACGCCCACCGGTTGTCGGAGTGGCGTCATCTATGAGCATTGCCTCGGTGTGTTGCTTGTCGACCAGGGGGGAGCTTACGCTTGGCTCATGGATATCCTGGACGAAAATACCCCGCGGGATTTGGGCCCGAGATGAGCCTAACTTTGACAACGCATCTGCTGCTTGGTTCTTATCCCGGACCACGTGGATGTACTCTATGCCATAGAAGTTAGTTTCCCATTTGCGAATTTCTTTGCAGTAGAGATCCATCTTCTCGTGGGTTGCGTCCCACTCCTTGTTGAGCTGGTTGATGACCAAAGCGGAGTCGCCGTAGACATAGAGGCGCTTGACCCCCAGTTCAACGGCTAGTCGTATGCCATGTAAGCATGCTTCGTATTCGGCGACGTTGTTTGACGCCGGAAAAAGGATCCGAAGGACGTAACGGAGTTTGTCCTTGTTGGGTGATACGAACAATATCCCAGCGCCTGCACCGTTGATGTTCAAGGACCCATCAAAGAACATTGACCAGTGGTCTGAGACATCTGGAACGGAAGGCTCGTTGAGATCCGTCCATTCGGCAATGAAATCGACCAGGGCTTGAGACTTGACAGTGGTGCGACTCTGGAACTCTAGGGAAAATGGACATAATTCCATTGCCCATTTCACGATTCTGCCATTGGCGTCTTTATTGCGCAGGATGTCCCCGAGAGGAAAGCTGGTTGTCACCAGGACTCGATGGCCGTCGAAGTAGTGCTTCAGCTTTCTTGACGTTATCAGGATGGCGTATATAAGCTTCTGTATTTGTGGCTACCTGGCCTTGGATTCGTTTAAAACTTCGCTTATGAAGTAAACGGGTCTCTGGACCTTGAAGACGTGACCTGGTTCATCTCGCTCGACCACTATTGCCGTGGAAACAACCCTGTCGGTTGCAGCAATGTAAAGGAGTAGGTCTTCATTGGGCTGAGGCGCTGTGAGGACAGGCGGTGAAGTGAGGAAGGTCTTAAGCTGAGTGAACGCAGCGTCGGCTTCCTCTGTCCAAGAGAATTTTTCTGACGCTTTCAATAGTTTGAAGAAAGGGAGGCCTTTTTCTCCCAGCCTTGAGATGAAACGACTGAGGGCGGCCATGCATCCGGTTAGCTTCTGAATATCCTTGACGTTCTTCGGTGGTCGCATGTCGAGTACGGCTTTGACTTTTGAAGGGTTTGGTCGTATGCCGTCGCGACTGACGACGTTGCCGAGCAGTAGACCGGAAGGAACGCCGAAAATGCATTTCTTGGGGTTGAGCTTCCACTTGTACTTATTGAGTGCCTTGAAGGTTCGGTCTAAGTTGTCGATTAGGGTGCTCGCGTCCCTTGTTTTTACGACCACGTCGTCCACATAGGCCTCGACGAGGTCATCGCGAATCTCGTCGTGGAGGCATTGCTGGATGGCCCTTTGATAAGTGGCCCCGGCGTTTTTAAGTCCGAAAGACATGGTAGTGTAACAGTATGCGCCGAAGGGTGTGATGAAGGATGTTTTGATCTGATCTTCTTCCTTTAACGAGATCTGGTGATAACCAGAGTAGCAATCTAGAAAGGAGAGGAGTTCGCATCCGGCCGTTGAGTCGACCACCTCGTCGATGCGAGGAAGACCAAAAGGATCTTTAGGACAGTGTTTGTTGAGATCGGTGTAATCAACGCACATTCTCCATTCATTATTCTTTTTGCGTACAAGAACCGGATTGGCGAGCCAATCGGGATGATACACTTATTTTATGAATCCGGCTGCTAGAAGCCGTGTTATTTCTGTCCTAATAGCCTCCTTTTTGTCACGAGCGAACCGTCGCAGTTTTTGCTTGATTGGTCTTGCGGTCTTCGAGACATTTAAGGAGTGCTCGATCAGGTTTCGTGGGACACCCGGCATGTCTGCGGGTTTCCATGCGAAAACGCTCACGTTGTCCCTTAGAAACCTGACGAGCGCGTCTTCCTATTTTGGATCCAGGTTAGCCCCGATGAGGGCTGTCTTCTCGGGGTTGCCTTCGACCAGCTGCACTTCTTTGTACTCCTTGGATTTCGAATTCTTTCTGGCTGTCTCCTGCTCAGGTAATCGGAGCTGGTCGGGAGGCAGCTGTGCGGCTTGGTTTGCTATTTCCGCCATGCGGATTGAGAGGTCAATTGCCTCGGTGATCTTGAAGCTTTCTTCTTCGCAGGTGTACGCAGTGTAGACGTTGCCTCTGACGGTTAGGACACCCTTCTCCGTGGGCATCTTAAGGACTAGGTATGAGTAGTGCGGGACTGCCATGAACTTTGTCAGCGATGGGCGGCCCAGTATGGCGTGGTAGGTCCCGTCGAAGTCCGCGACTACGAAGTTGATGAACTCCGTCCGGAAGTGATCGGGTGTGCCGAATTGGACAGGCAATGTTATCTGTCCGAGGGGCACCGAACTTTGACCTGGCAAAACCCCCCAGAATTGGGTGTCGTAAGGTTTTAGTTGCGCCGGTGATATCTTGAGGGCGGGCAGGCTGTTGCGGAAGAGGATGTCGATGGAGCTTCCCCCGTCCACGAGCACGCGCTCGAATCTGATGCTATTGATGCAGGGATCAAGAATCAGTGGGAAACGACCCGACTCTGGGATAGCGGCCCACTGGTCCTTCCTGCTGAACGAGATCTCCCTGTGGGACCACGCGGCAAATTTCGGATCTGCGATCAGCCCGTCCGTGCTGTCTATGTTGAGGCAGGCTCTCTTTAACAGCTTTCTTTCTCGCTTGGACTCAGTGGAGACCTTGCCCCCGAAAATGGAGTGGACCACGTCGGTGGGGCTGACGTATTGGTGTCGGGGGTCCCTGTCTTGGTCCTCATCCTCATCTTCGTGGTCGTGCCCGTCGCGCTTGTTATTTTTCTTGGCGGAGTCCTCTTGGGCGGCCCGCCGTGTATAGATACTTTTGAGGACGCGGCACTCTTCCATGGTATGGTTAGACTTTGGGTGTAGCTGGCACGGTCCCTTCAACGTTTTGTTGTAGTCGTCTTGGTAGTCCCGTCGTCCATTGGGACGTTTGACCGTATTTACTTCGTGGTCGTATTCGCGAGGGTGCTTTCCTCTGAAGTCGTCGCGGCTGTCGCGCCGCCGATCCCAACCCTCTCGGTGATCGCGGTTGTCGGAGCGGCGGTGATTTCTGTTGTCGTAGCGACCACGACCGTCATCTCGCCGGGAGGGCTGGTCGGGGCCTCTCACATCGTCTCGGATTAGTTTTTCTGCGTCATCAGCATCGGCGTAATTTTTAGCCGTGGCGAGGAGCTCTGCTACCGTTGATGGGCGCTTACGCAACAGCTTGTTCCTCAGCGCTTCATGGAAACGCAATCCCTTGATAAAGGCTGATATGGCCTCGTCATGAGAAATTTTCGGGATTTTGAGGCGCATATCCGAGAATCGTCGGATGTAATCGCGCAGAGGTTCATTCTTCCTGTCTCTTATCCTTTCAAGGTCATACTTGTTTCCGGGCTGCTCGCATGTGGCGATGAAGTTGTCGATGAAAGCCTGTCGTAGCTCTTCCCAAGAGTCGAAGGAGTCCTCGGGCAAGCCGAGAAGCCACTGATGACCAGCCTGGTCGAGGACTACGGGGAAGTAGTTAGCCATGACGTGCTCATCTCCTGCCGCTGATCGGACGGCGATTTCATAGAGAGTGATCTAGTTCTCTGGATTTTCCTTGCCGTCGTATTTTTTAAGTTTTTCGAGTTTGAAATTGCGGGGCCACACGACCTGGCGGAGGTGTGAGGAGAACTGCCTTAGGCTCGGAGGACCGTGAGTTGCATCGTACTCGATGCGGCGCAGGTTTTCGTGGGCTGCCCTCTCTGTGGCGCGCCTGTTGATGCGGTCCCGGGCATCTTTGGGAGGGATGTTGTGGCGGAGATCCCTGTGTTGATTTTCTTCTTGGCCGCGTGCGCGGTTCTGCTGGCGGCGGCCATCGGCGTCCCGACCACCATCGTCGCGCCGTGAGTCCCCTCGACGGTTGTCGGGGGAGCGGCTGCGGTGACGCCTGCTGGGTGAGGCCCGGCTACGATTAGTCTGGTCGGAGGCGGCTTCCGTATAAGAAACGTCCTGGACTCTCTTGAGCAGAGTGGCTGTCTGTCCCATTGCGGCGATCAGGTGTGCTCGGATGCTGGTCCGGACTCCCTGGCATTCGGGGGTGTCAGGAAGCCGATCCAGGTTGGCCATGGCGACAGCCACGTTGGCGCTTGGCGTTTTGTAGACCGGCTGGTCCCCGACCATGTCAAAGGCATCGTTGAGGTTACTTGGTGGCATCTGTTGTTGCTCGTCCGCACGCCGTCGGGCGCGATCGGCGTTACGCTGTTCGCGGAGTTGCCTCTGGTCATCTGTTTCTCCGTCAACAGCCGGTTCGTCGGCGCTGACATTGAACACAATATCCCCTCGCCGGGGGGGAATATCGGGAATCGGTCGAAACCCGGAGGGTGTGAAGGAAAATCCAGGTCGTAGCCCTCGTCTTCGGTGTTTATAACCTCGGTGGGGACGGAGCCGGTGCTTGAGTTGGTGCTGGAAACCTGGCCGTCCCGTAGCTCTCGGATTGTCACCATGTTGACATGGTGACAATTGTTCCTTGTCGGCGACCAGCCCGCTTTGCTGAAAACGGATTGGACATGCTGTGAGTAAACAGAGGCCGAGTTGTTCAGGCCGCAAGGATAGTCTTCCTTTTTGAGCTTGACGGATCGTCCTGAGGGGGTTGAGGTTATCGTCAGGGACGTTCCCAGCCGTTCGTGTGTGGCGACACGAGTTGGCCGGCGGGATTTCGAAAAATCCGCTCGAGCAGCTTGGTCGGGCCAGCGCAGAACTCCATCTATTAGTTGGGAGACTTCGAGTAGCTTGGAGTCAGCGCGATCGAGCGCTTGGAGGAGGTCCGAGCAGTCGATCTCCTTTCCCTTGTAGAGTGGGAACGGTGGTCGGGAGCTTGGTGCCGTCATGCGTGTGGTCGGAGACGGCGTGATCTCAGATTGGATCTGGATCTCTTTCGGAACCGTGGTCGCGAAGCCGCCGCTGCACGTCGTCCACGTGACCTGGCCGACGGTGAACGTGAGGCCTTCGGGCACGGTCGCGGAAGCTGGGATCGTGACCATCTTGTTCGCCGGAAAAGTTGCACGCACACCCCCTACCTGGCGCGCCACTGTCGACGAAAGCTAGTCGGCAGTCTACCTTGGGGTATACCCACGGTAGTAGTTTATCGGTAGACAGTGCGCAAACTACGAACTCGATGGTGACGCAAGACACGGACAAGCTTTTTATCCAGGTTCGGCCGCCGAGTTGGCGTAATACCTACGTCCTGCGTCTGGTTGTATTGATTTGTGCTGAGAGAATATGATGTCCTAGGGGGGTCCCTTGCCCCTCTTTATATAGTCTGGAGGGCAGGGTTACGGATCTGGAAACTAATCCTAGTCGGTTACAATTGCCATAGATAATTCGATATCAATTCCTATTCTAACCGACTAGAATCCTGCTTGATCTCCATGTCTTGTTTCCTTGCGCGAAACTCCGAGCTGTCGGATCAAGCCTTGAACTCGTCTCGTAGTGGGCCAAGCTTCCTGGCTGAAGTCTAGCCGTAAGGGTATAGGGGTTTATACCCCCACAATGCCCCACTATTGATTGCTCGATCGGAAACCAACACTTCAACAATGCACTTTGTGATCTCGGAGCAAGTGTCAGTGTGATGCCAGCATCAGTCTACAAAAAGCTTGAGCATGCAACCTTAGAACCAACATCAATGTGCCTACAACTAGCGGATCAATCGGTTCGACACCCGTTGGGCATCGCCGAGAACATTCCAGTCAAGATCAGAGATTTCCTTGTGCCAGTAGACTTCGTAGTACTAGACATGAGTCCTGACTCGAAAGTATCCATCATCCTTGGAAGGCCGTTTCTGAGCACTGCCAATGCCCACATTGATGTCGGGAAGGGAAAAATCAAGTTCAACATAAACGGTCAAGAAGAACACTTCACATTCAAACCCAGACTAGAGAGGGACTCTACAGTGAAGGAAGTTCATGAAGAACCACTGGAGACACCATCTCCGGAGGAAGGTAACTCAGAAGATTAAAAGATTTGGAGGTCCAGCTTGGGGGACCTAAAAATCCCAAACCCTCACCGGGAGGTAAATCGGTATTTATCCGCATTATTATTTTTCTCATATTTAATTTCTTGCATAATTAAATCTTGCATTAGTCACATTTATTCATAGCATTATTATAATAATCAAAAAAGCCCCAGATAAATAATATTCGCGGTGTGTAACAACCCATATTTATTAATTATTGTGGGGGCATAAAAATATTTTCCAATATCATTTTCAATAAGTTTCGATTCTCATAGATTTTCCTGCATTATATTTAATCATATAAATCTTCTAGAAGCATGACCCACACTCTTTGGGTCCCACATGTCATACACTTCACCTCACATACATCCCATCACATAATTTCATCCACCAATATGTTTCCACTCACTTGACATCTTTCCACCGTCCAACCACTACCAACACAACATTATTCTGCGTGAGATCAAAGCAAGGAAGCAAGTGGAGGAGGCGCACCCAGGATGGGCATCACAAGAGGGCGCCCGCCCACCTACCAAGGGCGCCCGCCCTGTCCCTCCTTCCTCCTATAAAAGGCCACCTCCAGCTCCCCTTCTCTTCACACAAACACTCCAGAAAACCACACAAGTTTCAGTTTCCCGAGAAGGAGTTCTTGTAGTGAAGAGAAGAGAGTAGAGAGAAAGAGGAGAGTGGAAGAGAAGGTTGAAGATCTTTTGAGAGAGTATTTATCACCTAGCAAGTAGTGATCCCGCTATCCAAGCAGAAATAAAAGTTGTTCAGGGGGAGGCTCTATCAAAATAGAAACTTGTCTGGAACGATTAACCCCTGGACTGCTGACACTCCAGACGGCTGACCACTAACATTTTATCTCACATTTTCCACCAGTTGTGTTTTTGCCAACTTTTGTAGGATGTTTAAGAAGGTGAAGAATGCAAGGAAGGCTCTCAAGAACATTGGTACAAGGAGTTCCGCCCGACACTCCTCACAGCCATCAGAAATGAGCGTCGACTCGACACCCACACAAGCTCCATCATCTTCATCAGGTCAGCAAGTCAAGGTCCTTCTCAAGATAGGAGACCTTGGACTGAAGACCCGAAGAGAGAAGGAAGTCTATCAGCAACTAAAGAACAAAGATTTCATTCATACCCCTACTCTCGATCCAATCCTACTACGAGAAACAGGTATGGACACTGAATTCGACTTAATTTTTCAGATGATGGGTTGGACAAATTTTTGGAATATAACTGAGCTGGGTTCTCGTCTTCTCACCCTCGAATTTCTTTGCACTTTACAATACTATGAGGGGGAATTGTTTTTCGGATGTTCAAACAGGAAATTATGTTATGTTGGAGAGAGCTGAGCGACCATCTCGGTTTCTCTTCAAGATGCATCCTGAACATTGACTCCGATTTACCCAATTTTGAGAGACACCAGTTTTGGAGAGAAATATCTAGAGATAATTTTTATAGTCAAGCCCGAACCAGTGACATGGAACACCCCACTCTTAGGATATTTCACAAATGGCTTGGGTACAATCTTTTCTATCGCGATGATATTAGGAAAGTAAGAGTAGGAGATTTACAACTTTTATATGCTGCTATTAGTAAAGTACCCACTTCACCTGTTACACTATTAGTTTCACATTGGCTTAGTATACCTAGTCTTCAGGGACCAGTAGGATGTACTTCACTTATCACTCGTCTAGCCTCTAATCTTCACTTACTAGAAAACTCGTCACTGGACTTCATAGAAGAGTTAAGAATTTATCATGGCTATGACACATTTAGACAGGCTCGGATGTTAAAGAAAGAGGGGAATATAATGTATATGCTATATGATGATAAAGGCAAGATTCGGTTACCTAACCCGAACCTTGGCCTCTACGTTGTTCAAAACTTTTTGATTGAGATTGCAGCAACACCAGTGAACCAGAGGACTCCACAGCGAGTGGCATCTGAAAGGATAACCACTCACCGAGAACGCACTTGGTATGGAGCTGACCCTGGACAAGAAGAAGCAGCGCACCTGCATTATTGCGATTACAACCCTCGAGTCCTTCGAGACCCATGGGCTCGTCATGCGCAACCACAATAGCCAACAGAGGAGACATGGCCGGAGAGCCAAGATCACCAGTGGACAAACCCGCCTTTTCATACGGGCAGGTACTCCACTGATCCATATGGAGCCTCAGGATCCAGACCTCCACCCCAATTTGATGCAGGACGATACTCCGACGCCTCCTACGCTTTCACGAATGACTACTATCAAGAGGCCGGTGCTTTCTTCACTCGTACCGACAACACCCTCCTCGACATCCAGAACACGCAAGCAGAACATGGAAGACTCCTGGAAGAGCAACAAAAATGGAACCAGGACCATGCCGCTGCAGTAGAAGAGCTAAGACAAGATACAACAACAATGAACGACAACATCACAACCATGATGCGGTTCTGGAACATCGGGTAAGACCGACGTCAACATCCAGCTTGGGGGAGTTCCTCCCAAATTTATCAAGTAAGTTTCTATTTGCTCTTCTTATTTATTCTATTCTGTCTTACTATTTAATTTATCTTAAAAGAAAGAAAAAAAACTTAGAAAATCAAATAAATATTTTCTTGCTTTAATTTACTGCACTTTATAAACATGAAAACAAAATAAAAAGAGTGTGTAGATAAGTGTGCTTTATTTTTCTGCTAAATTTAATCTCTAGAAAAAAAAAATATAAATAACCAAAAAGATGCATGATGGAAATGATGAACAGTTGCTCTGTTTGCTTACTTACAAGTACCTAGCTTTTATATTAGAGTTCTTCCAGGAATTACTAAAACTAAAATTACTATCTTTGGGAAGCATAAAAAACTAAAGCCTAGGTAAGAGAAAGGCATGATATAAAGTTGAGCTATTGTTTATCTTGTTCCTACTACACTAAGTTCTAGAGACTTATTTTGAAAACTTACAAATCACATGATGAGTTCCTAGCATAACAAAACTACCTACCACAGCCATACTTGCTATAACATCTTTTACTATATTCACATTGAGTTTGATCGAGCTGTGTAGACCCTTAGGAGCTTTTCATGTGGTTAAATTAAGATATTCACTTGCACACATCTACCACAGCATTCATCATCAATCATTAAAATTGCTAAAAATATTTTCACTCACTGTCCCAAATATTGTTATTCTCTCTCTCTCTAAAAAAGATTCAATGCAGAAGAGGCATGGGTTATGCAAAAATATACGAGGAAATAAAAAGGGGCAAGTGCCCGGAACCTCGAAAAAGAAAGAAAAAGAGTGAGACGAGAGGTAAAAATGGACAAGTGTCCAAAGTAGAATTAGGGGTACAAAGATGCCCACTTGAGCGGAAAAAATGGACAAGTGTCCGACAGTAGAATTAGAGGTATCTACTACCCACCTGAAAAAAAAAGAGAGAGAAGATAGCCCATGTTCTCCAAAAGCAAAGATCAAAGAAGAGGAGAGATAGCAATATAAGGAACAATGAGAACTAAGTTTTATTTATATATCTTCACCATCACTATCATTTAATCCATCACACATGCACATCTTAATTTAATTATATGCTGAGTTTCTTTGGATCCATGGCTCGATTAGACAACATATGTATGAGCTGTTTTTCACTCCTATGAGCTCCACTTAAATATTCCATTAGCTATAGGTAAGTGATATCATGGTAAGGATCCACAAATACCACATATAGAGAGACTTGAGAGAATCATTGCTGGGAACTCTGAGTTTTATTTTTGAAAACTTATGAAAAACTCTGGAACAAAGGTGAAGTATAGACAAGAGGGATAGTGCTTGACTTAACTATTTTGTCTTTCGATTACTTAAGATTTAAGTGCAGGTACTAAACTCCATAACACTTCACTCTAATCTGGAAGAATTTTTATGTAAAAGCATGTGTGCCTGTCAGGAAAGAAAACATCGAAGCAACTTCTGATTCGTCTAAGTATAGCTATTTGCTCAGGGACGAGCAAAGGGTAAGCTTGGGGGAGTTTGTTGACGGTCCTTAAGTACTAAAATTAATAATCAAATAAACATGAAAAAGGATCAATATGAAACAAACATCTAGAATTAGGGTTTTATCTGACAGAATTCCACGAGTTTTGGTGTTTATCTATTTCTGCAGGGGTTTATAAGATAATATGGAGAGAAGGCCCACATGTCATGTTTACAACGAGATAATTACGTGTCGCGCAATTTTCCTCAATCTAGAAGGGTCCAGAAGCCACGGGAATGAACGGGAAGCGATTCGGGCTCGGGGGCAGGGCGCCTGCCCACCCCCCTTGGGCGCCCGCCCTGGCCAGGAGTTGGATCAAGACTCTGCTTCGGGGCAAGACTCTACCGACCTAAAGGATCAATCTAAACCATACAATATATGTCGGTTTGATCCAATGGCTCACGTTCACTTGAGGGGACTATAAAACCAGACCCCCTGGCCCCTGGAGGAGGAGAAGAGAAATCATTATTCAGAGGTAGCCATCAAAGTTAGGGTTTAGAGCTTCTCTCCCACAGAGAATTAGAATTAGCTACTCCCTAATCCTTCAAGTTTAGAGGTTTGATTAGATAGCAATTAGAGAAGTAGAGCACTACGCTCTGGATTCGGATCTTCGGTAATAAAGATTGGTATTATTCATATCTTTCTCTAATTCTTTGTTCTAATTGCATTATGTCTCTAATTATTATGTTCTTAGTTTGCTCTAGTTCTATATTTGATATAGTTCTAATTGATAATGAGTTTATGTATAAGTTTGCAAAGCGCTTAGCTCTTGACGCGAGGGAGTTAGGTGATAGATCACATGTGAGCGTGGTGCTTAGATGTTATTTATCTGCAAATGTATCATATTGGCCGAGTCGTGTGGTAGTTCGCGATAGTGACAGCTTCGTTGATTCTTATATAGTCCACCCTCCGTTGATAGGACAGGCAGAACCGGTATTGTGGAGTAAGTCATGCGATGTTCTGATTTACTTTATCAATGTTCCTTATACATGAATGAAGAGTCTTTTATGCTATATATGATCTTGTAGATAACTAGAGTAGATTATGACTTAGTAGTTAGTAGATAACTTAGAATCCATTCTCTAGCTAATCCGACATCACCTACATATATGAGGAGTAGTCTATTTTCTAATCGCTGTGCTCTTTATCCCATGAACTTATACTTTATTATCATTATCTTTATGGTTTACCCCCTGCTAAAGTATGTGACTGTGTGATGAGTTTCTCATTAGTAATCATGTTCTTGCAAGTTTATCTCTAGTCTATGCCTTGATAGATTTTGCCCCTTGATTTAATTCCATCTTCTTAAGATCCCTTGAGCGAAATTATAAATAACGATACCTGGAATACTTATCCTGGTGAAATGCTACAATGAGGTGTTTTATCTGTGCGCTTGCGGATAGAATAGATTATTTTCTAGAGAGCCTTTACATTTATAAATACCTTTGTACACTCTGGCGCCATGCTAGGGATGACAACCTAGTATCTAAGTGGTGTTAGCTAGTGTCAACAGAGGTGACGGTTGCCTCTTAAAACCCTCACTAGTTGATGCCTCTTTACATGTAATTGTGATATAGGGTTTAGTTAACAATGATTTCTAGATGTAATTGCACAAATTAGAGTTATTCATTGGCGTAGTTATAGAATTACCTTAGATTCAACTCCCTAGTTTATCCATTGGCTAAGTATGATTATAACTAGTAGATGCTCTGATGATTATCCTTTTTTATGATACTTGAAGATTATGCTATCACTATTATTTATCTATATTTATCTTGTGAGCTCTGCCTATTATGAGTAGATTATAGGACTTGGGTAATATCATTTATTCATTCTTATCAATATAAAAGAAATAGTTTAACCCTTAGCCTTCCCTGTAGTATAAGCATAAATCGACAAACTGGATACTTCCCTAGGTAAAATGCTACAACGGTAAAATTATTTGTCCGCTTGGAGAACCCATTTAGTTTACAATTATATTCATGTCTTTTCCTTCTTCCTACTCACAATAGTATATATGAATCTATAAATTCCTAGCAATATAATTAGGGACGACAACCTACTTCATGTTTAGGAATATTAATAAGTAAAGAAGTGGCTAGTTGCTAATTGACAAGTTAATTTTATACCGTGCATTTCTAGTGTTGTTACTGGGAGTAGGGTTTATCTCTGTTTTTAGTGATGACGGTAGTAAATGTCAATAAGCATTTTTGGCGTCATTGCCGCGGAAGGCATAATAAACTTAGGATATATTGATAGCATATTTATGTATGAATAAAGTTATATTACCAATCAATTTCTATTGAATCAGGTACACCCTTCATCGTTATCATTTTCTTATCTTATGCACGGTGATGAATGAATTGTTTTGCTCTTCCAAGAAACTTTATTGATGATCTAGAGAAACTCCTTAGGAAGAAGAAGTTTGTAGAAGCAAAGGATAATTCGAATCTCCATCAAGAACACCCTCTGCTGCTCAAGCCAGCTCTTCAGAGGAGCCAGCTCCAACTTTGGAAGAGGAATTTGAAGAATAAATAGAAGAACAAGCAGAAGAGTTAGGTGGAAACCTAACTCCTATGTTTGAAGACATGGCTGAGAAGACACTGCGAGAGTTCTCTGCCCCAACAACAGCAAACATCCGGACTGGACCAACAGTTAACACTGGGGAGAATGGATTCGAGCTCAAGCCTGCTCTCATCACCATGGTTCAAGCCAGCCAATTCTGTGGAAAAGCTCATGAAGATGCTAGTGCACATTTACAACACTTTTTAGAGATCTGGAGCACCTTCATGATAAGAGGAGTACCAAAGGATACTATTTTACTCCGTGTTTTCCCGTTCTCATTATTGGGGAAAGCCAAGCAGTGGTTCTATGCCAACAAAGACAAACACAATACATGGGACCTTTGCTCGACTGCTTTCCTGGCAAAATTCTTTCCTACAGCCAAGACAAATGCTCTGCATGGGAAGATTTCACATTTCCAACAACAACATGATGAATCAGTCACTAAAGCATGGGAAAGATTCCAGAATTACATTGAAGACTGTCCTCTACATGGAATAGAGGAGTGGCTATTAATGCAGACTTTCTATCATAGACTCATCTCGAGTACCCGTGAGTCTATTGATACTGCAGCTGGGGGAGCTTTCTTGTCACTTAAGCTCTCAAACGCTAAAGCACTTGTTCAGAATATGGCCTCAAATTCAACATGCAATGAAGAACATACTCAGTCTCAGAACAAAGGAGGAGGAATCCATCATCTCAAGGAAGCTGACGTGGTCACTGCCAAGCTAGACCTCATCATGAAGAAGCTTAACATAGAGAAGAAGGAAGTCATGCACATCAATGATTCCCATGTGACATGTGAATAATGTGGAGACTACGGGCACTCAGCTACCAGTTGCCCTATACAACAAGATGTGATTTTCATCAACAATAACACCTACTATCGTCCTCAACAAAATCAAGGGTGGAATCAACAACCTCGACAAGGTAATTACCAAGGTAACAACCAAGGTAATAATTTTAATAATAATTTTATGCCTTTAAGAGAATTAGTTGCTAGTCAATCCAAACTACTAGATCAAATGACTAGGAAACTAGCATCAAATGATAATACATTAGAAAATATCCATACTGGCATGGATACATTTGCTTCTGCTATAAAGAATCAACATAGATTCAATAAAATGTTAGAATCATGTTGGGTATTTTAAACGAAAATAGAAAAATCCGCAAGCGCACGGATACCGATGTAGATTTCACCCAGGAGTATTCCAGAGTATCGATTTTCCACATGGAACATGAGTGTACTAATTAAGATTCAAGATCACCCAAGGATAACTATATAATTATTTTTGGTGGGAAGAGAGGAAGTTTCCTGAGAGTTCTCTAGTTGATCTAAGAATCAAGAATTACTACAAAGATTATTTATTTCGGAACATTAGAACACTAACCACAGAAAGAGATGAGAAGGGGGCTAGGAAGTTCTCACTACGGTCCTACAAACACCGATCCGAATGAGGTGGAATACATCGACCATTAGGGCTGTCACTACCCTAGGGCTACCACAACAATCCGCAGGATTGGGTGCAATTCCAGGTAATTGCAAGACTAAACACCACGTCTAATCTATTAATTACTACTCTAGCGTTGCAAAGACTAGAGCATTTGATGCAAGCGGGAACCCAATAAATAACTTGATTGTAAATAAAAGTAATTAAAGAACTCAGGAATTATGAATTGAAGAACCTGGAGAACGATGAAGAACGAACCAGTTGTTGCAAAAGTACAATGTTAAGGAAGATTCGACAGATCTGGCTCCTCCTCCGCTCTCCTCTTCTCTCTCCCTATTTTCTAGATTACAACTAGAACTACCTGAACTAGAACTAGAGGAACTAGAACTAGAACTAGATGAACTAGAGGGATCCTCTGTACTTGGATGAATAATTGAAACCCTAGCTTTGATTATGTAGAAGAGGTATGTTTTCCAGGGGCCAGGGGCCTTTCTTATATAGTCTTTTCAAATGAATCTGGGCCGTCGGATCAAACCGACATTGATTGAACGGTTATCCTTGATCCATTAGATCGGTGAAGCATAATCCGCTAGGCGGACCCTGATTGGGCACCACAGGAGGGCGGGCGCCCTGCCTAGGGCCAGACCCCGTTCTGCCTCCACTTCGTTCTCGTGGCTTCTGGAGTCTTCTAGATGATAGAAAATTGCGTGGCACGTTAATATCTCTATGTAAACCCCACATGTGGGCCTTTCCTCCATATTTCCTGATAACCCCCTGTAGAAATAGACAAACAGAAAAAATCGTGGAATTCTGTCAGATAAAACCCTAAGTCTAGGTGTTGGTTGCATATAGGTCCTTTTCCATGATTAGTTGACGGTTAAATGTGAGCATTAAGGACCGTCAACAAGCTCCCCTAAGCTTAACCTTTGCTCGTCCCTGAGCAAAGCTAAAATCAGCAAGAAAACATGGGTTACTTTTATGCCTCTTACTACAGGGTTTTTAAGTTATCACTAAGGTCTTCAGTGATTGAAAAACAGAACGATCAAGTCAAGCACTATGTCTCAAGTTCTTCTGTCTTACCTTTGTTCTGGAGTTTTTTGTAAGTTTCCAAAATAAAACTAAGGAATTTGCCTTCTTCTCGAAAGATATGTAAGTAGAGCTTTAAAAGTTTTAGCATACTTACTTTGCATTTTGCTATATCAATGCTCAGAGCAAGGGAGAGGAATGTCATACACCTAGATCAAGACCTTTGACCTTTTTGAAAAGTTTGTCATCTCTTACTGGCATATTTCTTATTAGAGGGACCATGGGCTATCATTTTTTTCTTTTTTTTTCAGTCTCTCTCTCTCTTCTTTTCTTTTATTTTTTTTCAAGTGGGCACCAAGTACCCCTAATTCTACTATCGGACACGTGTCCATTTTTTCCACTCAGGTGGGTATCTTTGTACCCCTAATTCTACTTCGGACACTTGTCCATTTTTACCTCTCGTCTCACTTCTTTTTTTTCGAATCAAATTTTTGCATAGTCCCATGCCTCTAACGCAATAATACTTCGGAAGAGTGAATCTTTTATATGTTTAAAACAAAAAGATCTTGATCTTTGGAGCATGATAATTCTCTCAACAAAAACTACAAGAATTAACAATGGCTTGAACAAAGCAAGTGCCCATAGTTTTAATATTTATATCTTATAAGACTCTAGGTATTATGTCAAACAGGATCTCATCATTTTTTCCTTTGAATTTTTAGATTTTCAAAAGATAAAATCTCCAGAACTCTAGCAATACTTGGAACAAGTTAAATAGTAGCTCAGACCATCTCATATCATGTTTGTCAAATACCTGGACTTGGATCAAACTTTCTTTTTACTTTATTTAAAACTTAGGATTATACAAAACTATTGTATATTACTCAAAAGAAAAACTTTGTTTGGTTTCATGGTTATGCATTTTTTTCATTTCCGAATACTAGTAAATAAAACCAAGAAAGAAAAGTAATACTTATCTAGATACACGTGGGAGTGCCTCCCAAGAGCTGGATGTAGACATAGTCGTTCACTCTTGTGGCCTGCATGTTCGGTCCCACTCTTCTTAAGTCTCAAAATCCTGCACAACCCAAATAGACAACAAAACTCGTGGAGCAAGTTAAGGGTTAGGTAATTGTCTAGAGCTTATGAGAGCTTAATGTGAGAATTCTATGAACTCAATCACATCAAGTCCCTCTACCAGGTTGTTTTGTGGCTCGAGATAGATTTTCAAGCATTGACCATTTACCTTAAAAGTGTTACCTATGTCGTCTTGGATGGTAATGGCTCCATGAGTTGAAGTGTCAATAACCTTGTATGGTCCATCCCACTTACTTTGTATCTTACCATGCCCAAAGAGCTTAACTCTTGAATTGAATAGTAGAACCTTATCTCCAGGCTTAAACTCCTTGTGCTTGATTCTCTTATCATGCCATCGTTTTGTTCTCTCTTTATAGATCCCTGAATTGTGGTAGGCTTTCTCTCTCCATTCTTCTAGCTCAGATAGTTGCATCAGACGATTCTCGCTAGCGAGGTGGAGATCAATGTTCCATTTCTTGAGTGCCCAATGAGCCTTAAACTCTACCTCCACACGCAAATGACAAGTTTTTCCATATACAAGTTGATAAGGTGACATGCCTATGGGTGTTTTGAATGCAGTTCTATATGCCCAAAGTGCATCAGGAAGTTTGTCCTTCCACCCCTTACCCATCTCATCTACGGTCTTTTGTAAAATATTTTTTATTTGTTTGTTAGATGTTTCGGCTTGACCGCTAGGTTGAGGATGGTATGGTGTTGCGACGTTGTGTGAACTCCATGATCGGCTAGGTACTTCGGAAAGATTTTGTCGATGAAGTGGGAACCTCCATCGCTTATAACTATCCGGGGTATACCAAAGCGAGGAAAGATTACTTCATGGAACATTCTCTTGGCATGTTTTGAATCAGCTTATCAACAAGGTAGGGCTTCTACCCATTTGGACACAAACTCCATAGCTACTAAAATATACTCACAATTCCCAGACATAGGAAATGGCCCCATGAAATCAATGCCCCATATATCGAAAAGTTCTACTTGAAGATTATTTGTGAGAGGCAATTCATTTTGTGAGTTGATATTCCCATCTTTTTGACATCGGTGGCATCTCCTGACAAAGTCCTTTGTATCTTCATACATCGTTGGCCAGAAAAAGCCACTTTGCCAAATTTTAGCATGTGTCCAAAATGCTCCATAGTGTCCTCCATATGGCGAGGCATGGCATCTTTCCATAATTTGAGTAGCCTCAGCCATAGGAACACACCTTCTCAAGAGTCCGTCAGCGCAGACTCGAAAAAGATATGGCTCATCCCAAAGGTGGAAATGACTATCGTGAAGCAACTTCCTTTTGTTTGTACCAGGTGGGACATAGCCTTTTACTATAAAGTTTACGATGTCTGCGTACCATGGATCTGCATGTGTTATCTTAAGCAGGGTGTCATCCCTTAGGTAGTCATTTATGGGAAGCTCATCATGTGTTTCCTTATATTGAATCCTAGACAAGTGGTCGGCTACGAAATTCTCAACTCCCTTCCTATCTCGGATTTCTATGTCAAAGTCTTGGAGTAGAAGAATCCATCAAATTAGACGAGGCTTAGCATCTTTCTTAGTGAGCAGGTACTTGAGAGTAGCCAGGTCTGAATAGATGATTATCTTTGCCCCCACTAAGTAAGATCTAAACTTGTCTATAGCAAAGACAATAGCCAAAAGCTCTTTTTCAGTTGTAGTGTAATTGAGCTGTGGTCCAGACAAGGTTTTGCTAGCGTAGGATATGCCATAATGCTTTTTATCCTTGGTTTGTCCTAAAACGGCACCAACCGCAAAATCGCTAGCATCACACATGATCTCAAAAGGAAGATTCCAATCAGGTGGTTGGATAATCGGGGCTGAGATGAGTGCTTTCTTAAGAGTTTGAAAAGATTCATGACACTCATCACTAAAGATGAAAGGTGCATCCTTAGCTAGGAGACTAGTTAGGGGTCTAGCAATTTGAGAGAAGTTCTTGATAAAGCGTCTATAGAACCCTACTTGTCCCAAAAAGCTACGGATTCCATTCACATTCGTGGGAGGTGGAAATTTTTCAATAATTTCAATCTTTGCTTTGTCCACCTCTATACCACGTTCGGACACTTTATGTCCTAGCTCTATTCCTTCCTGAAACATAAAATGGCATTTCTCCCAGTTCAGGATTAAGTGCTTTTCTTCACATCGCTGCAAGACTCTATCTAAATTCTCCAAACAATGATCAAAGGTTTTGCCATAGACGGTAAAATCATCCATGAAAACCTCCATGATTTTCTCAATCATGTCCGAGAAAATAGACATCATGCACCATTGAAAAGAAGCTGGAGCATTGCACAATCCGAACGACATTCGTCGGTATGCATAAGTTCCATACGGGCATGTAAAGGTTGTCTTTTCTTGGTCATCTGGGTGGATTCGAATTTGGTGATATCCAGAATAACCATCAAGGAAACAGAAGAAAGAGTGGTTTGCAAGCCGTTCCAACATTTCATCAATGAAGGGTAACAGAAAGTGAGCTCTCTTTGTAGCCTTGCTGAGTTTTCGATAGTCAATACACATACGCCACCCAGTGACAATTCATTGAGGGATGAGTTCATTCTTCTCATCCCTAACGACCGTCATTCCTCCTTTCTTTGGCACTACTTGGACAGGGCTAACCCACTCATTATGTGGCACAGGATAAATAATCCCACCATGATAGAGTTTGAGGACCTCTTTCTTAACAACCTCTCGCATAGCATTGTTAAGTCTCCGTTGTGGTTCCCTTGAAGGTGTAAAATTGGGATCAATAGGGATACGATGAGTGCAAAGAATGGTACTAATGCCTGTGAGATCTTCGAGAGAGTAGCCAAATGCTGATCTATGCCTTTCAAGAACAGTGACAAGTTGTTGTGTTTCATAATCGGAAAGCTTGTCACTGATAATTACTGGAGTTTTTGGGTTGTTGTGCATAAAGACATATCTAAGGCCAGAAGGAAGAGGTTTTAATTCTATTGAAGGAGGTGAAGGTTGTTCATTTTTGTCTAGCTCAACGGGTTCTATCAACTCTTCTTCTTCTTAAAGAAAATGTTCATGATTAAAGAATGGTTGGGCCATCTCCACTTGAGTCAGCATTAAGATCTCCTCAATAGGATCTGGTTCAAGTTTGGGTTCCACTATCGTGTTAATTGATCTAGCAAGAGGAACAACAATAGTGGAATTCCCAACCTTGAAGTCTAAATGACCTCGTTGTGGTTGTTCTTGTAGAAGTTTTATGATTGGTCTGCCAATCAAGAGAGGAATCTCCGGTATGTCAAAAATGTGAAAATCTAGAAATATTCTAGAGTCCTTGATTCTAACAGGAACTGCCCTTAATACCCCATGGGTTTCTAGAATTAATCTAGATGGACTTTGTAAAAGTTTTTGAGATGGGGTTATGGACTCGTTGGGATAAAGAGTGTCACCTAACTCCTTGGAAATAACATTTATCCCAACATATGCTTTGTAGTGGACCTTCCTAGTAGACCCTCTAATTTGGCACAGAAGAATGGTTGAAGGAGTGATGATTCGAGCTACCTTAGGAGACAGCTCTGCTTCAGTTAGCCATTCATAACTCAGAATAGCCGAAAGGCTTTTGATGTGTTCTATGTCAACAGATTCTACTCTTAGAATGGATTGAGTGGTCCCTACTAGAGGTCGTGTTTGGATAGGAAAATTCAAGGTGTTTCCATAATCTTCAAAAAGATCTTCCTCGAATTCAAAGGGATGCTCTAAAGGTGGTGGTTCATCATCCCTTAGTTGGTTTTGCATTCCCTTATCAGGAAGTTTATCTACAACAAAATTTATGGTGGGTCAGGTGGAATTTCTAACTCGGTTGCAGGTTCCTCATCTTTTGGTTTAGGATAAGGCTCGACTTCTTTTTCTTCTTTAGAAAAGTCATCATAAATGCCTGTGTAAGGGGTATTTTCAAGGATTCTCTCTAGGATAGCTCTCCGCTCATCTGTGAGTTTGTGTGTGAATGAGCCTCCTGAAGCAATGTTGAGGTGAAGAGCAGCTTCCTTGTTTAGGCCACGATAAAAGTGGTAGTACAGTACATGGTCAGGCAGGAAAAGGTTTGGACCAGAATTGGTAAGGCTTGTGAACCTAGCCCAAGCTGCTCCTAAAGTTTCCTTCTCTCTTTGTTTGAATGTAAGAATTTCGATTCTAAGGTCAACGATTCGAAAAAGTGGGAAGAAAGCGAGACAAAAGTTGTCCCGAAGTTCATCCCAATTTCCATTAACGCCTCCTACAGAATGAGGATACCACTTTTTTGCTCTTCCCAAAAGGGAGAACGGAAATATTTTCCATTTAAGGGATTCTTGTGTCATGCCGGAAATAGATCGACAAGAGCACAACTGCTCAAACTCTCTAAGGTGGGTGTATGGATCTTCATCTACATGCCCAGAGAAGGGTTGCTCCTGAATCATGGCTACTAGATCAGGGCCGAGGTCGTAGCCATTTGTAAGAATTGGATGTGATGATGGTGGTGGCTCTAATAACTCGCCCTTTGGATCAAAGAATTTATAGATAGGAGTGAAATCCATGTGGTATGGTGCAAATGGTAAGGTGAGTGTGGTAAAAAAAGGAAAAGAAAAAGGATACACGGACGACTTGGTTTGAACCTAGCACAGCTACCGTTCCCCGGCAACGGCGCCAAAAAGCTTATTGGGAATTTTAAACGCAAACAAAAAAATCCGCAAGCGCACGGATACCGATGTAGCTTTCACCCGGGAGTATTCCAGAGTATCGATTTTCCACAGGGAACGTGAGTGTACTAATTAAGATTCAAGATCGCCCAAGGATAACTATATAATTATTTTTGGTGGGAAGAGAGGAAGTTTCTTGAGAGTTCTCTAGTTGATCTAAGAATCAAGAATTACTACAAAGATTATTTATTTCGGAACATCAGAACACTAACCACAGAAAGAGATGAGAAGGGGGCTAGGAAGCTCTGACTGTGGTCCTACAAACACCGATCCGAACGTGGTGGAATACATCGACCGTTAGGGCTGTCACTACCCTTGGGCTACCACAACAATCCGCACGATTGGGTGCAATTCCAGGTAATTGCAAGACTAAACACCACGTCTAATCTATTAATTACTACTCTAGCGTTGCAAAGACTAGAGCACTTGATGCAAGCGGGAATCCCATAAATAACTTGAATGTAAATAAAAGTAATTAAAGAACTTAGGAATTATGAATTGAAGAACCTGAAGAACGGTGAAGAACGAGCCAGTTGCTGCAAAAGTACAATGTTAAGGAAGATCCGACAGATCAGGCTCCTCCTCCGCTCTCCTCTTCTCTCTCCTTATTTTCTAGATTACAACTAGAACTAACTAGAAACTAGAACTAGAGGAACTAGAACTAGAATTAGATGAACTAGAGGGATCCTCTCTACTTGGATGAATAATTGAAACCCTAGCTTTGATTCTATAGAAGAGGTATGTTCTCCAGGGGCCAGGGGCCTTGCTTATATAGTCTTTTCAAATGAATCTGGGCCGTCGGATCAAACCGACATTGATTGAACAGTTATCCTTGATCCATTAGGTCGGTGAAGAATAATCCGTGAGGCGGACCCTGAGTGGGCACCACAGGAGGGCGGGCGCCCTGGTCCCTAGGGCGGGCACCCTGGGCCAGACCCCGTTCTGCCTCCGCTTCGTTCCCGTGGCTTCTGGAGTCTTCTAGATGATAGAAAATTGTGCGGCACGTTAATATCTCTATGTAAACCCAACGTGTGGGCCTTTCCTCCATATTTCCTGATAACCCCCTGCAGAAATAGACAAACACCAAAACTCGTGGAATTCTGTCAGATAAAACCCTAAGTTTGGGTGTTGGTTGCATATAGGTCCTTTTCCATTATTAGTTGACGGTTAAATGTGAGCATTAAGGACCGTCAACAAATCACAAGTAGCTCAATTAGCTGCTGCTATACCTCCATCAGAAAAAGGCAAAATTCTAGGCCAACCAGATGATTTAGAAACTGCTAACCTTGTCGATATTCACAATGCAACCCAATGTTATATTGAGCCTGTAGCTGTACAGTGGATTGACCACTCTCTACCAGAGAAGATGGGAGACCCTAGAAGACCTGTCATTCCTATCTCCATAGGATGCCACAGCTTTCCAGAGGCTATCTATGACTTCGGCGCAAGTGTCAACATCATGCCCAGGGTAATTTATGAGAAAATATTAAATGATTCCTTGTTATACACAAATATGCGTTTGCAGCTTGTAGATCAGTCCATTTGCTACCCTGAGGGAGTATTAGAAGAAGTTGTCATTAGAGTGGGGCAATCATATGTCCCAGTTGACTTCATGGTCATGGAGACAGGAGTAGATGAGAAGGCACCAATCATTTTGGGCAGGCCATTCTTATGCACAACAAAAGAAATCATCTATGCGGAGCACGCCAAGATTGTCCTATCCATTAAGGACAAGAAGGAGAGATTTGCATTCAAGAACTGCGTCCTAAAAGCTCTTGTAGCCCCGAAGCAATTCTACCAACAAGGAAAGCAAGAACAACAATCAGTGCCGAAGAAGGAGAACAATAGAAGATGGAGGAAAACCAAGCAGGTAGAGAGTGCTCAATTGATCACCGCTCTCAACACTGAAACTGATCATATGCTACCCAAGCCTTGCCCGACCAAGAGAGGTGATCTAGGAGTTCCAATCATTGACTGCACAATCAATAACACCACCTTCCCTTACACAGCAGGTATATGATGAATTATTTGATTTACCTTTATACCCAACACATATTTAGTTGCAGATGGCAGATCAATCATTAAGATTTCCTAGAAGGAATGGTCAAAGATGTAATGGTAAGAATTCAAGAACATTATATTCTTACAAATTTTCTAGTACTTGACATGTAGAGAGACGATAAGATCCTGATCCTCTTGGGAAGGCCATTCCTCTACATAGCCAAAGCCAACATCTACATCGGATCAGGGCATATCCTCTTCAACCTACCCACCGAAAAGGTACGCTGACAATTTAGAACACTATGTAACTGTGAGCAAACGAGGAAGGAATGCAACAAGAGAAGACGCTGAGCCCACCATTAGGTTGCCCGGCCTCACTACGGATTGGAAGACCTCCCTGGCAAGATCGTGAAGTATGAAGATCACCTTATGATGGAAGAAGAGAACACGCACACACCCCAATGGAGTGAGTGGGCCGCAGAAGCTAAAAGGATGGACCAGATCGCAAAGAAAGAGAAAGAAGATATCTTAGCCCGATTAGAAACCTATGAGAAAGAGAACAAAACTGAAGAGTTGGGACTATAGAGAGAAGAAGCAAAAGAGACAGAAGCAAGATGGGAGGAAGACGCACGTACCACATCACCACAAGACGGGGAGTTGACTGAGGTTACCTTAGACAATGAACCCACTAAGTAAGTCCTCTCCACTATCTAAGTCCTGTCGGTAGAATTTAAATTCCGTACCCTAGCCATAAGGTCAGAATAGTAGTTATCTAGTTAAATTAGCATGCATCAGTAATTTGCTTTAATACTCTTAGTAGCATATTTATTTCTCTTTGCATATTAATACAAAATACAAACAAATATTTACTGCTTTAATTACATCATCATAAATACCAAAATCCCATGTGAATAAACTTATGGTAACCCCTTGGGAATATTTACTGTGGTGGCATAAAAAGTTATATAGCATTTATATTTAATTTCTGCAGCATAAATGGAAAATTCAAAAAAAAAGAAGAACAGAAAAGTGAAATCCTGCTTAAATCAGACAACATCAAAATTAGCTCATAAGAATAATCAATTGCTCATTGGCAGACCGCTAACTCATTATTAAATTCGAGCCTTGAGTTTTGGTTTTCTTGTTGGAGTATGACTATGCAGGAATAATATCATAACAAGGAGAGAGTCTATCGGTGGCACCTACCAGGTTGGCACTAGCTAGCTTGCTCTAAAGGACATCTACACAAAGTATTGCAAACATCCAGCTTGGGGGAGGAGCATCCCCTAGTTATCAGGTAATTATACCTGAGGGATTATCGAGTCTATATATGTAACACCCTAAAGTTTGCAAGTATTTAAAATAGGAGAATTTAATTTAATTTTGTATTTTTTATGCTCATGAAACATAGGAAAATAATATTTTTTCATTAAAATAAAAGTTATCATAGAACTTAGCAACATGGATGTGCATTCATGCTGGAGCATTTGTACTTTTGTATTGTGTGATTTTGAGCAAGGTTCAAAATTGTTTCAAACTGATTTGAAAATAGTTTAAAGATAAATAAACAAAAAAAATAAAATAGAGAAAGAAGAAAACCTCCTTTCCTCGCCCAGCAGAAGCCTAGCCAAACATTCCTCCTCTCTTCTTCACGCCGTGGGCAAGCGCCCAGCCCAGCTCTCCCGCGGCCTGCCTTTCTTTTTCCTCAGCCCAGCTTCTCAGAGCCAGCCCAGCAGGACGGCCTAGGGCCCAGGTCGCATGCACCCTCCCCTCTCCTCCTTTTCCTCTGACTGACAGCTCGGCCCCGTGTACAAACTCGCTGACAGGTAGGTCCTACGCGTTAGCGTCATGATATCGTTTCCTTCATCTTCCCCAACTCGCGAGCAGAATGGACTCTGCTCGGGACCGAGCCCCAACCCCGGTTTCCATGGGATTTGATGAAGGGAGCCCCAATTGACCCCTTAAAAGCCTTGTAACCCTCCCTGCGATCCTCTTTCGCGTCTAGCACAGTCGGGAAGCCCTAATTGCCCTGTTTCGCCGTGCATCGGATCTCGCTGAGCTTGCGTTATCCGCCGCCACCGTGGACCTCCCTACCCATTGCTGACTTGACAAATTCGAGTCCTTGTCGAGCTTTGCGTTGGGGTAACGAAGTTTCGGAGCCGCTTCTCTTCTTTTTCTTCTGCTTGGGGTGCTCGCTAACTCGGCCATGGCTTGCAGGAACACCGCCGCCCGCCACCCCACGTGGTCTTATCTCTCCGAGCTGTCCCCGTCCTTTATCTTGGTCTAGGTGAGTTCGCGATCCTCTTATCTTCGTCCCTGTGCTCTCGGATTGAGGAACGGTGCACTAAATCGTTGAAACCATGAACTCCGGTGAGGTTCTGGTGTTTTCCAGCCATGGAGCCACCGTGCAGTCCCTGTGCGCCACCGGCAGTTGCTCTCCCATCCCCTAGATGTGTTCTGGACCATCGGATCGAGATTCAACGGCTCAAATTCGACCATACCCCTTCATCTCTTCTTTTTGCTAAAGAGCCCCTCGCCTATTTCAATATTGAACCTGCAGTCCTTTACGTGGTTAGAAAATACGTTTTGCTGTGTTGAAAACGTAAACTGTCTCGCCTTGTTTCAAAATACGTTTTCAGTATTTACAAAAATACCATTGAGTTTATTTAGGCCGTAAAATATTCGTTTTAATTCTGTTTTGACCGATTCAAATTTCCTTGGATTCGTATTCATGAGCTCTACATGTTAGTAAAATTGTTTACTCAGTTTGAAACTTTTTAATTTCGTGACTTTTTTTAATTAATTATTTTTCTATAGGAAATCTTAGAAAATCCATATCTTCTTCGTTTTAACTCTGATTTTTGTGATCTTTACGTCTGTGAGATCGTAGCGATGCGTAGAATCATTTTACAAACATTTCATACTGTTTTTATATGATTGGTGTACTGTTCTAATTTTCGCCTTGTTTGCTTCGTGTATGTTGTCTCCGATTGTTTGTGTGACCGATGATCGAGTATAGACGATATGCAATTCGTGGTGCACAAGAGTACTTTAGTGATCAAGAACAGAGCCTTGGACAACTAGTAAGACCAGCGGGATCAACAAGAGCATTTGGATTAAGGCAAGTATAGCATTTGGGTTTTAATTCTGTGACCATGATCCTGTGACTAGATTAATGTTAAGTAATAAATGATAAAAATGACTTTTTAGCAACTTGATGATTTATCTGTACGTGATCACCCGGGACAATAGTGCAACCATGAGGGCTATAATGGCTCTGGATTTAGCCTAGTATGAAGACCTTTTCTAGCTTGTTAGAGGTTACCCGAAAGGGCGTTAGAGGGGCCTAACCGTTTTGGGTATAGTGTGGCCTCTGTCTTTATGTGTATAGGCTACGAGTCATTGTGTCATTGGAAGGGGGCTCTATATCTGTGCGCCCGGGAAACCTTGCGGCCCTAACATGTTAGACGAACTTTTGAAAGACTTCATAGTGATCCCTGCCGACCTTCCTTGGAAGTGGGTTAAGAGGCTGATCACCTCGGGTGAAAGGGTAAATCATGACTCATGGGTAAAGATGTACAACCTCTGCAGAGTGTTAAAAACTAGTATACTAGCCGAGCTCACGGTCAGGAGCGACCTTGGGGACATCTACATTAAGGGTGATGATTCTTGAGTGTTAAATATGCTCATTATTTATTATTTAATGCTTTACATTATTTATGTCACATTAATCATGAGATTGTGGGAACTATAGAATCTAGTTGCTATACTTGTGGAGTTCGACATGCACTCACTCTTGCTATTTTCCCCAAATCTCAAGAGAAGTTTAGGCTTGTGATCAACCAGTCAGTTGGATCCTGTAGAGTGGAGTTAATACCCGAAGTTGGAGTTATCTTCCATTGTTTGCTGCTTAAGGTTATCTCTAATTTAATATGTACGTTATATAATTTATGCATTGTCTTTTGACATTACCCCTTATTTGTAGCTATATGTGAGAATTGACTTCTAAGACTCACGTATGGTGCATATCTGGTTTTATCCTTAAAATCGGGTATTACAAAGTGGTATCAAAGCAATGCTGCCTATAGGACGCAAGCCTATTTAGAAATTGACCGTCTTAATATATTGAAATTGTTATAAAATCCTTGTTCTATAAACCTTGATATTTTTCTCTACACTATATCTTTTCCATTGCTATTCATCCTTACCTTGATGCTTATTTTAAAAGTACTTGTTCTCACCTTCACTCCTTGAGTTGGTATGCTTTTAGAACCTTCTCTTATCATCTTCTTGTGTCTTTTAAAGAGAAGTTTTAGGATTTTTATCCTTACTATGAAGAGAACGATAGTATCGCAAGTTGAGTGAAGTGTGAACCTTCAATGCTTAGTTGGTTTGTTATTATGTTTATGCTTGATTTGGATCTTTGTAATGAGTGCAATGATTTTGTGGGATTTCTCCATAATATCATTTAGTTTATATGCCTAAGGCATAAGGAGTAGTGAAATAAGTAGTTGGGGTTGGTTATATCATGTTTCGGTCCCCTGCTGTTTTCTGGAGCAGTCTGGAATTATTCTGGTTTATCTCAAGATTTGGTCGTGCAAAGTTTATCAAATATTTCTGGGAACAACTAGACTTCAAGGTCTTTCTCTGACCGCAAGAATCACCCTCATAGCTATTGTGGTTTGGAAGTTACAAAAATCACAAAATGATACAGATGTGCTATCAAGAATCTGGACCAGTTTTAGTTGACTACTGTTTGAGACAAATATACTATAGAATTTGGAAAAGTGATATATACAAAAGTTGTAGACCATTTGCGAAGCTTTCCAACGGTATAAGCTGGAACTTATTTGGATAAGTAGAACCTGAGATATGATATTTACAATTGGATATTTCTGTACTGTTTCAAAATTTGGACAGATCTAGTATTTCCTATTTTCAGCGAAGTTAAAGTCAGAATCTGGGTAAATATTGTATACAAAAGTTGCAGAGGATTTCATAAGCTTTTCAACAATATAAGGATCATCTCCGGATGAGTTAAGTAGCTCGAGATATAACTTCTTGAAGTTACTGCACCTTTGCTGAGACATTGTCAGGATGGATTTCATATTTGGCTATTTTACCTAAGCTTAAAGACAGAACCTAAGGAAGTTTTCTATATGAAAGTTGTAGGAAATTTCACAAGTTTTCTAGGTATAAGCTACAACTCTATTGGATTGACAGAATGAGAGTTATATGTGTTTTATTATGCTGATGTTTTTCATATCGCGAAGAAATTTCAGAATACTTGTTTCTTCACTTGCACATAATTTATTTGGGATGTCGGAAGGTTCCAATGTTAGTTAACTTGTCTGGAAAAGTGCAAGCTACCCTTCATGTGTCCCCTAGTATAACTTTTCTTAAGGGGGGTAGCCTAGTTAAAAGGAGTTACCAGGAGAAGGATTAGTAAATGTTGGATCATCTGTAGGGACCTCGAGAGTTCAGTAAGTTTGATTTGTGATTCAAGATATTGTTCCATTTGGAGTGTGCTGATATCGATGGAGATATAAGTCATTGCTGATACTCATATCTTGGAAGTGGTGCTTATGAGGATCAGATGACACCAATGTTTACAAAGCTATATGTGGGATGTGAGCACGGAACAACTTAACTGTGATAAAGGTATTGATAGTTGGAATTCAGTGTTGGGACTAACCTTGGATTAAGAGATGTTGATGCAAAAGTAGATCTACAAACACAAAGGGCTAATACCCGATTCAACGTTAAGTTGTGCCAGCCGATTTGACCTTACAATCGACAAAGGTGATAACTCGAATACTTTGGTCCCGACAACAGCGATGCGCCCGGATGTCACGACCAAGGGGTATTCACGCGGAACTCGAGAACTCATCGAGGTTGACTCGAGGAATTCCTAAGAACTCGTAGTAAAAGGAAAATACGTAAGTTGATGAAGTCGTCGAAAAAGTAGTTGCTGGAATAGATGTAAAAACTTGTGTTTGATTGATTGTGTCTATTACATCGCTACGGGGCCTACATTTATACCCTGTCCAAAAGAGTTATAATCAGACACGACTAGGACTCAAATTCTAAATTGAACGGAATCCGTATACAAAACAAACTCTAATAACTATGGAAAACATTAATCTATCTACCACAACTGATCGGCACACCATCGCCATCCGATTAGCAATTCCTGCGCCTCTCTTTGTGACCATCGGCAATTCACCTTTCGTAGTCATCGGCAACCATCAGTATCAGTCATCGGCATAGATCCATCATCTCTCTTGGACTTGACCACATTCTGTTGTTCCACCATCGGTATCAACCCTCATCAGCAGCTCTCCTGTCAACTAGTCACCACTTGTTCGCCTGCCGATCTACGCCTCATTAACTCCCAGATACGTACCCAAAGATATGTGTCCAAAAACAGTGTCAACACATGGCCCCCAATTTTGGAGCATAAAATCATTAATGCTCCAAAATTCTCTCCAGTAATGATGCCTTTTCGCAATTACTCCTTCCTGTCAGCAATTAATTACCAAATCCAAACAACCTCAGCCCAGTCTTCCAGCATGTACCTCGAATCTCTCAACTTCTCGAACCGAATCTTCCCAATATACATTCATCGGCAACATTTCCATTAGAAAGGATTGCCGATGGGCCAACCTGGAGATCTTGCACAGTGAAACATCTCCCAAAATCATGACCGCTTGCTGTCAAAGCAACCGCACAATCCCTTGATTATCGTGCGAAAAGTTACCATATCTACATGAACACCCTCGATTTTCACAGATACAGCAAAGAGATAAGTCAGAAATGCCCCTGCCCTATTTGTCCAATAAATACTTCCTTCTTCAGTACTCTTCCTCCACCTTGTCATTCTACACCCACCAAACCCATCTTCCTAGTGGCGGCACTATTCGAAAAACTCAAGAACTCCAGCAAGGATCTCCTCCAACGATTCTTCGAGTCTTCGATCTCTTCCTCCTCTCGGGAAGAGATGGCCATCAACTTCGTTGTCTCTGAGGTTAATTCAACATCACTTTTCTTTTTTTTACCGTACTTTTGATTTTTTGCACAGTTATTTACTTGGTATTTTCTCTCCCTCTCTTTTTTTCTTTCAACCTTCAAACCCTTAGGAATTGGCCGAGAAAATTGTTATTCCCACCGATCAACCCCACTTTCAATGCCTTGGTCCATTAGGAAATCCAGATCCTACCGATTTGATAAATGCATAAACAAATACGATCCCCTTCAGAATAGAGAACTTCTCATTAGATCTGTGGAAAGACACCTTTCGATCCTGGCCCAGTTCTACCAAGGGGTGGAGAGATTGGTTCCTGTGAATCGGTAACTCAAATGAAGTCTAATGGGGCGAGCGTAAACTAGACCAGTGCATTAGGCTATCCATTGCTGATATGCAAAGAAATGAATCATTAATGATAGCAGCTTTGTACTTCTGGTTAGACACCCTTAATGCCTTCTTGTTTGGCCATGGCCCTGCTTCACCTACTCTCACCGATGTGCTCATGCTTACTGGCTTAGACATATCAACTGCCGATGATAGCCATATATATGATCGCAAACCCGAGCGTAAATTAGAAACCCGCAACATCGGCGGTTGGTTAGGGTACACTCAGAAGTACCAGAGGACAGGACCAGTAGGGCAGAGAGAACATGCCATCTTCCTGCATATGTGGCTGGATAAGTTCGTCTTCTATGGCCGATCGGTAGGACCAACATCTGTCTACTTATCGGCAGCAGAAAGATTAGCCGATGGCGGCCAATTTCCCCTTGGCCGATACTTGCTTAGTTCTGCCTATCACCTCCTCCATCAAGTAACTCAGAAGCTCCTATTGGGCGAACCCATTGGCAACCTAGGAGGTCCTTGGTGGTTCATCAACATGTGGCTTAATGTCCACATGCACAAACGTCCTCGGTTCGACCTTTTTGCACAACGATTCCCAGAGATATCATCGAAGACTATGAACTAGCCGATGAAGAATCGGCTACTCGCCCACCCCTGAATTACAGTGAGGCAGCTATAGTTCTACCTGGCACTGGTGGCAATGAAGATCAGGTTAGCCGATTTTTCTAGACTCTGTATGAGGGTCTTTGTTGACGGTCCTTAATGCTCACATTTAACCATCAACTAATCATAGAAAAGGATCCAAATGCAACCAACACCTAGACTTAGGGTTTTATCTGACAGAATTCCACGAGTTTTGGTGTTTGTCTATTTCTGCAGGGGGTTATCAGGAAATACGGAAGAAAGGCCCACACGTCGGGTTTACATAGAGATATTAACGTGCTGCGCAATTTTCTATCATCTAGAAGACTCCAGAAGCCACGGGAACGAACGGGAAGGAAATCGGGCTCGGAGGCAGGGCGCCCGCCCAACTCTCCTGGGCGCCCGCCCAGCTACAGTGCCCAATCAGGACACGTTTCGCGGACAACGCTCCACCGACCTAAAGGATCGAGGAAAACCGTGCGATCAATGTCGGTTTGATCCGATGGCCCAGATTCACTTGAAGGGACTATAAAACCAGACCCCCTGGCCCCTGGAGATCATACCTCTTCTACAGAATCAAAGCTAGGGTTTCAATTCTTCATCCAAGTAGAGAGGATCCCTCTAGTTCTTCTAGTTCTACCTCTAGTTCATCTAGATCTAGTTCTAGTTCATCTAGTTCTAGTTCTAGTTCCTCTAGTTCTAGTTCTAGTTAGTTCTAGTTGTAATCTAGAAAATATGGAGAGAGAAGAGGAGAGCGGAGGAGGAGCCGGATCTGTTGGATCTTCCTCAACATTATACTTTTGCAGCATCTGGTTCGTTCTTCATCGTTCTCCAGGTTCTTCAATTTATAATTCCTGAGTTCTTTAATTACTTTTATTTACATTCAAGTTATTTATTGGATTCCCGCTTGCATCAAGTGCTCTAGTCTTTATAACGCTAGAGTAGTAATTAATAGATTAGACGTGGTGTTTAGTCTTGCGATTACCTAGAATTGCACCCAATCCCACGGATTGTTGTGGTAGCCCTAGGGTAGTGACAGCCCTAACGGTCGACGTATTCCACCACGTTCGGATTGGTGTTTGTAGGACCGTAGTCGGAGCTTCCTAGCCCCCTTCTCATCTCTTTCTGTGGTTAGTGTTCTGATGTCCCGATATAGATAATCTTGAAGTAAATCTTGATTCTTAGATCAACTAGAGAACTCTCAGGAAACTTCCTCTCTTCCCACCAAAAATAATTATATAGTTATCCTTTGGCGATCTTGGATCTTAATTAGTACACTCACGTTCCCTGTGGAAAATCGATACTCTGGAATACTCCCGGGTGAAAGCTACATCGGTATCCGTGCGCTTGCGGATTTTTCTGTTTGCGTTTAAAATACCCAACAAGCTTTCTGGCGCCGTTGCCGGGGAACGGTAGCTGTGCTAGTTTCGAACCAAGTCGTCCGTGTATCCTTTTTCTTTTCCTTTTTTTTACCACACTCACCTTATCATTTTCACCATACCACATGGATTTCACTCTAAGCATTAATGAGCATGGAATTTATTTCATAGCCACTTCATTTACTCCATGCTCATATGCAACATCTTCACAATCCATTGGTCTCTCCAACATCACCACATTCGAGATCTCCAACCCCCTCTTCCTTTCTATTCATAAAAACTTTAAAAGGGCGGTTGTCGATGCATATGTCTATAATAAATTTTGCAGATCTCGTTGAGTTGATCTTGATATAGGTCAGCGTTGGAGGGGAAACCACTTCACTGACATAAATTGATGGTTTCCCAAGGACAAGCTTAGCGTCCTAAAATAAGCACTGATCAGATCGTAACATAAGCTTTTAATTATTTGCAACACTACCTTGTGTATTGAGCATATAAGGATAATTGTAAAAATATTCCTTCGGGTATTCTTGTCACTAACCTTTGCAGGATTGGAGCAAGAAGATCGGATGAATGACAAGCACAAGGTATGTCCAACCAATCATCATACAACATTGAATTAAATTCATCCAAACTTGAATTTTGCAAAATTCAAGCTTGGGGGAGTACTTTACATTAAAAACATCCTTTGCCATGTTGCTATGTTGGTTGTCCCTACCTTTGAGACATGCTCAATTTGTTAAATACTAATCACACTACTTCATCTCCACTTGAGTAGAACTCTATAAATGCTCTCATGCTACCTTTATTTGCTTTAGTATATGTCTAGGTTTGGAGTAGTTTCATTTATCTCTTAATTAAGCATGCTGCTTAGTTTAGGAATGATGATCTTACTTCCAAAGGATTTTAAATTAAGCATGGTGCTTAGGTTAAAATGCCCTCCTAAATCAAATTAGACATGGTGTCTAGGTTGATCTTTGAGCCGATAGTATGCTATAGTAGATATTGGATATTTTGTTGGACTAACCCCTGCAGGAAAACTTTCAATAATCGACCTGGGAAGTCCTTAGATAAACTCACATTGGAGACAAAGAGAGAGACACATAAAGTTTAACAATTTACACAAGTAAGGCATAGCTCACAAGAGATGATTCATGGAGGGTGCCACAAACACGATGCACAACCGCTAAGAAAGGAAAGCTTCCACAAGGTGATACTGTACCATCACTCTTCAAGTAAGGTAACATCTTAAGGTACTTGACTATCACTTCTATAAGCTTTTCCTTGGTTCTGGCATTCACATGAATAAAAGAGACAAACATGTATGATTTACAACTTTAGATTAATCAACCCAATCGATTCAACATGTTTAGTCTTTCTACCTTCGTGATCCCACACTCCTAATCATATAAGCTAAAACGTTGCACATTCAATCTTTGGAAGATATAAACAAAACATAAGTATACATAGATTATCTTTCCATTAGGTTGAGCGATGTGATCTGACAAATGTTTTAAATATTACACTCATGATCTTATTATCCGTCAACTTGGTCTTGCTCATTATGCTTAAGGATAGAGAAGAATAAATACACTTTTGGTTCTGTTGGTGTTTTCCACCAACAGGGCCCATGCACTTGATCTCTGCTTTGTCTCTATGAGCAGGTACACTTTAAGCAAAACATGGAAGAGTTTTACAACTCCCAGACTCCACCAAGTGAAGAACCTAGATCTATGAGCACAAACACACTGGAGATACTAGACACTCAGGCAATCACTGCCCTGAGATGCTTGAGGACGTAACTACTGGAGTAACCCCGTTGTGAAAGTAATTACTGACCTTCTGCCGGTCAAGAGAGACAATCCAGGACGCCCCGTCATCTCGATCTCCATCGGCATGTTTGCAGATCGGACGCTAAGTTTCCCAAACGGAACATTGAAGAACCTCTGCGTCCGTGTTGGTACCTTGTACGCTCCAGCAGACTTCATGGTGATAGAGACTGGTACTGATGAGAGGGCACCCATCATTCTAGGGAGGCCATTCCTGAACACCTCGGGAGCTGTCATCTACGTTAGTGCTGCCAAGATCAGTTTCTACATCAAGGGGAGGAAGGAGACGTTTTCCTTCAAGAACAAGACTACACAAATCTCAGAGCAATCCCGACATGAACCAAGGAAAGGACCAACAGGAGGAACAGGAACAAGCAATTGTGGACCGAGTCAGCTAAGATGGTCACTACTGCTCAAGGCGGTCAAGATTGTCAACTCAAGTCGCCTTTCTTGATCAAGAAGGACGACCCTGGTGTCCCAAGCATCGAGTGCACAATCAACGGATATTCTTTTCAGAAGACACTCTACAACACCGGATCTAACGTCAACATAATGGCCGCAGTCACTTATCAGCTCCTGCATGGAACCATGTCCCTACAACCAACATACATTCAGCTCCAAATGGCAGATCAGACATTCTGAAAGATTGAAGGTTATTGACATGGGACAAGACGAGTACGATCCACCCATCATCCTTGGAAGACCGTTCTTTAGCACCATTAAAGCAATCATATACATTGGAACCAGAGAAGTCCACATGCACTTCCCCTCAGAGAAGGTACGCCACTGTTTTACTGACCCTAACTATATAGTTGAAGATTCTAAGCAGGTCAGGACAAGAAGACGACGACACAGCCGCAACCAGAGGAGGCAAATCATCAAGGATGAATGGTTAGACAATGAAGGAGAAGTTGTAAGGTCTGAAGACATACAACTTAAACAGAATTGTCCTGAGGCGACCGTAGCACCGAGTCAAGTGTGGAGAGAGAAGATAGTTATACATGAAGAGCAGGCTCCACCGGAACCACCGACTACGCCATCCAGCGAATCCCAGGACGATTGAGAAAACGGAGAGTCCCGTTCGAAGGACGTAAAAACACCGAACGCCCTGCCAAGAGGTAAACTTGGTAGTTATCTTTTTCCTTTCAATTATTTTAGTTAATCAGGTTCATATCATCTTGAAAATAAAATAAAAATGTTAAGTAAGCCCCATGTGAGTATGCTC
>NC_012876.2:48070991-48074966 GCF_000003195.3 Sorghum bicolor
CATTCCTGAACACCTCGGGAGCTGTCATCTACGTTAGTGCTGCCAAGATCAGTTTCTACATCAAGGGGAGGAAGGAGACGTTTTCCTTCAAGAACAAGACTACACAAATCTCAGAGCAATCCCGACATGAACCAAGGAAAGGACCAACAGGAGGAACAGGAACAAGCAATTGTGGACCGAGTCAGCTAAGATGGTCACTACTGCTCAAGGCGGTCAAGATTGTCAACTCAAGTCGCCTTTCTTGATCAAGAAGGACGACCCTGGTGTCCCAAGCATCGAGTGCACAATCAACGGATATTCTTTTCAGAAGACACTCTACAACACCGGATCTAACGTCAACATAATGGCCGCAGTCACTTATCAGCTCCTGCATGGAACCATGTCCCTACAACCAACATACATTCAGCTCCAAATGGCAGATCAGACATTCTGAAAGATTGAAGGTTATTGACATGGGACAAGACGAGTACGATCCACCCATCATCCTTGGAAGACCGTTCTTTAGCACCATTAAAGCAATCATATACATTGGAACCAGAGAAGTCCACATGCACTTCCCCTCAGAGAAGGTACGCCACTGTTTTACTGACCCTAACTATATAGTTGAAGATTCTAAGCAGGTCAGGACAAGAAGACGACGACACAGCCGCAACCAGAGGAGGCAAATCATCAAGGATGAATGGTTAGACAATGAAGGAGAAGTTGTAAGGTCTGAAGACATACAACTTAAACAGAATTGTCCTGAGGCGACCGTAGCACCGAGTCAAGTGTGGAGAGAGAAGATAGTTATACATGAAGAGCAGGCTCCACCGGAACCACCGACTACGCCATCCAGCGAATCCCAGGACGATTGAGAAAACGGAGAGTCCCGTTCGAAGGACGTAAAAACACCGAACGCCCTGCCAAGAGGTAAACTTGGTAGTTATCTTTTTCCTTTCAATTATTTTAGTTAATCAGGTTCATATCATCTTGAAAATAAAATAAAAATGTTAAGTAAGCCCCATGTGAGTATGCTCATGGCATAAAGCCCATAAGTACATTCACTGTGGTGGCATAAAAATAAAATAAATATATTCCTGTCCTATAAAAATAAAATTATAAAAATAAATTTATGATCCTATTAAAGAGAGTAACATTTATTGAGGAGGCTCAACATGATAAAGGCTAGATATTTATGCTAACACTTAACCAGTTCCACAAAGCTTTGTTGTCTATTTGAGCTCCACAGAATTCAAGGATCAAAGAAGACTAGCAGACGGAGGACAACCTAATCGCTGTCAGCCGACATTCAAATAAACCTCCACCACCTACTAGCTACATCAGAAGAAATTACATCAAAATCCAGCTTAGGGGAGAGCACCCCCATTTACCCAGCTAAGTATTTTACTCACGTTTATACTTTACTCAAATAATAAAAAGATGCATGATCTTAAAAACCCAAATAAAGATTTTGTGCTTATATATATATATCTTTGCTTAGTTTGCTAAATAAATAAATAAATAAAGTTTTCTATGAACCCTCATGATAGGCTCTCACATGGAATTGATGAATAGTTGCTCTGCCATGACTAGTTCTAAAAATTAAAATCTCTCTCAAGTTTAGGCATGACTGTTATTAATTAAGATTTGCTCTAAACCTGAACTTGTGGGAAGAGTACTTGATCTAAAGTCTAAGTCGTTAACGGATATGATATGGGAAGGTTGAGCTGCTGTTTATCTATTCCTAGAGATGCTAGAATTCTGGAGAATTT
Source organism: Sorghum bicolor (assembly GCF_000003195.3). NCBI lineage: Eukaryota > Viridiplantae > Streptophyta > Magnoliopsida > Poales > Poaceae > Sorghum > Sorghum bicolor. The sequence goes on from NC_012876.2 coordinate 48,072,743, forward strand.
TATCTTTGAAAATATTTAAAATGTTGCATGATGAGTTCCTGTATGATGAGAGTTTAAATTCCTACCACAGCCATATATACATGCTTGCTAGACTATGAACCACACATTTACTTTACTACTTATGAGCATTGAGTGTGGTCAAGCTGTGTAGACCCTTAGGAGCTTGTCATGTGGTTAAAATCAAGATTCACTTGCACGTTCACTCACACATGCTGCTTCTACTCCAAAAGTACGCATCCACATATATCCACCTATTTTCATCTCCAGAACCACCCAAAAATATTCTACTCCTAATCCGGGAGAGAATAGCCAAAAACATTCTCCTATTTCTATTTTTCCCTGTGAAATAAATGCTCTAGTTATCTTGGTTACTACCACTTGCTATATTATTTCATGAGATGAGTGCTCTCTAAAAAAAGAAAAAAAAGAAAGAAAAAAAGAAAGAATACGAGGAAATAAAAAGGGGCAAGTGCCCGGAACCTCGAAAGAAAAAAAAAGTGAGACGAGAGGTAAAAATGGACAAGTGTCCGACAGTAGAATTAGGGGTACAAGATACCCACCTGAGAGAAGAAAAAGAAAAAAATATATATATAGAGGATCTCATTCTCCTCAAAAAGTTTCAAAAGAGCAAGAAAGGTATGTATCCTCTCAAAAGAGCACAAGTAGAATTAGACTTTCACCATTGTTATCACCATCATCACCATACACCATTCATTCGCCACACATGCACATCTTGATTTGTCTTATTGACTTGTTCTTCTGGATCCATGGTTTGACTATGCAATAAATGTCTTGTAAGTATGTATTAGCTGTCTCCCACCTATGAGCTCCAGATATCAAAACCTTATTAGAGTAGGGTGAGAGAGAAGGCAATGCCACTATGCTTCATACTACAAATACCACATACTTTGAGAGAAGGCATATACCATCACTGCCTTGGTAAGGATCCAGAAATACCACAAAAGAGAGACTAGAGAGAGTCATACAAGGAATCTCTAAGTTTTATTTGAAAATCTGCAAAAACTCCGGAGCTATAGTTAATCGAAGAACAAGAGACATAGCGCTTGATTAGACCGTTCTATCTTTTAACTACTCAAGACAGAAGTGACGGTTACAAACCCCATGGTGAAAGGTAATATGAGTAAGTTTTAAGTCTTAACAGTTTACTCTAACCCAGAGATGATATCTTGTTTGAACGCATTTGTATCTTTAAGGCATAAAACCACTGCAGAAACTCTTGAGTCCATCTTTGCTCGGGGACGAGCAAAGGTTAAGCTTGGGGGAGCTTGTTGACGGTCCTTAATGCTCACATTTAACCATCAACTAATCATAGAAAAGGATCAAAATGCAACCAACACCTAGACTTAGGGTTTTATCTGACAGAATTCCACGAGTTTTGGTGTTTGTCTATTTCTGCAGGGGATTATCAGGAAATACGGAAGAAAGGCCCACACGTCGGGTTTACATAGAGATATTAACGTGCCGCGCAATTTTCTATCATCTAGAAGACTCCAGAAGCCACGGGAACGAACGGGAAGGAAATCGGGCTCGAAGGCAGGGCGCCCGCCCAACTCTCCTGGGCGCCCGCCCACCTACAGTGCCCAATCAAGACACGTTTCGCGGACAACGCTCCACCGACCTAAAGGATCAAGGAAAACCGTGCGATCAATGTCGGTTTGATCTGACGGCCCAGATTCACTTGAAGGGACTATAAAACCAGACCCCCTGGCCCCTGGAGATCATACCTCTTCTACAGAATCAAAGCTAGGGTTTCAATTCTTCATCCAAGTAGAGAGGATCCCTCTAGTTCTTCTAGTTCTACCTCTAGTTCATCTAGATCTAGTTCTAGTTCATCTAGTTCTAGTTCTAGTTCCTCTAGTTCTAGTTCTAGTTAGTTCTAGTTGTAATCTAGAAAATAGGGAGAGAGAAGAGGAGAGCGGAGGAGGAGCCGGATCTGTTGGATCTTCCTCAACATTATACTTTTGCAGCATCTGGTTCGTTCTTCATCGTTCTCCAGGTTCTTCAATTCATAATTCCTGAGTTCTTTAATTACTTTTATTTACATTCAAGTTATTTATTGGATTCCCGCTTGCATCAAGTGCTCTAGTCTTTATAACGCTAGAGTAGTAATTAATAGATTAGACGTGGTGTTTAGTCTTGCGATTACCTGGAATTGCACCCAATCCCACGGATTGTTGTGGTAGCCCTAGGGTAGTGACAGCCC